>NW_006789542.1:1059490-1116320 GCF_000442215.2 Lipotes vexillifer | reverse complement strand
TATGCGGGCCTCTCACTGTCGTGGCCTCTCCCATTTGCGGAGCACAGGCTCCGGACGCGCAGGCCCAGCGGCCATGGCTCACGGGCCCAGCCGCTCTGCGGCATGTGGGATCCTCCCGAAACGGGGCACGAACCCACGTCTCCTGCATCGGCAGGCGGACTCTCAAGCACTGCGCCACCAGGGAAGCCCCCCACATCTACTCTTAACTGTGAAATTTTAAATTATTTCCTTATGTGATACGAAGAGTGACTTCATTTCAAAAATTAACTTTGGAAGCCTAAGAAGAGTGAATTTGTATAGCATTTAACTTAAGATAACATCCACTCAAAAGATGACCTTTCTGAGTTTCCGGGAGAGTAAGATTTTCAGCAGCAGTGGAAACTTTATATGATACCCTAGAGCCAAACAGGCATCTAGTGTATTTTAGTATACTGCTGACACTAAATTTTAGGGCTTAGTGTAAGATCAATTCTTGAATCCTACCCAAAGAGTACCAGTTATTAACATAACCAAAAAAGACTTTAAAAAAAAAATTTGTCTCATCTGTAAGGTGGCCTCTAATGTAGGACCAGATGAAGAGTTAGTGAAGGCTCTAGTCATCCATAACTCTAGAGCACTGAGATGAAAAGTGTAAGTTTTTAAACTTTTGCAGACATTTATTTTATGACATAATTCTTCATTATATATTATATAATAACACACATTAACTGCTAAGTTAATGTTTCAAAACTTTTGTTTTTTAAAGTTTTTATTTTGAAATAATCAGATTCATGGGCGGTTAAAAAATTTCTTTTTAGGGAGGCTCTGTGTACCCTTTATCCAGTTACCTCCCAAAGGTAACATCTTATATAACTATAGTACCCTAGCAAAACATAGAAATTGACATTGGTAACCTCTGTGGCATCCACAGAGCTTATTCAAATTTCACCTGTTTTGTGTGTGTGTGTGTGTGTGTGTGTGTGTGTGTGTGTGTGTGTGTGTGTGTGTAGTTTTATGCAGTTTTATTACATATGTATGTTTGTGTAACCCCCACCATGAAAAAGTTCATTTTAATTATGATTTCTTATACATCTAATTCATGATAGCTAGTATTTTGGTGTATAGTATACAGTTTCTGAAAGAAAATTGAAGCTCAGAAGAGAATATATATCAAAAGACCTAGTATAATAGAATTCATCCTTAAAACTTATTATAAATTTGTTTCAAAAGTTTCTTCTGTATGTATTGGAGAAAACTGTATTTGTATATAAGTAGAAATAAATGATTATTTAAAGTTTTATGTGTTTATACTCCCCATAAATTTCCATGCTGTCTTTTTGAATATATAAAAATGAATGACTCAATATTTGTTATACTAAGGCTTTGTGTTCTTTACCATGTATTGTTCTTACTGGTATAGGCTCTCATACTGAATTGCCAGATGTGCTGTGTGCTGTGGTGCCTGTTGCATATATCATTTGTATGCAAATAAGCAAGTTGTTTAAAGTTGAGTTTTGAGATCCAAAACAGCTCGCCTCATCTCCCTTCCTGACCTTTCCCAGCAACTTACTATTTCTATGGGTGGAGTGATGGGTGGCAGCAGTGGTGGTAGCACAAGGCCATTATAGCGTTGTGTGTGCTGTGCAGTGAGAACACTTTGCAACATTCCCTTATGATTTGTCTTTCATCCTTTGTTTTATTTTTATACCTCTGCTCATTACACTGAATGAGACAGCTCCTAGCCGGGATGATAGCAGAGCCTGCTTTTCTCTCTGAGTATACTATCTTTGCTTTGGATTCCTCCAAGCAGCCTAAAACCCAGACTGACGGTGTGGTGAGTCCTTCCACCGCTTTCTGCATTCCCTTTGTGGGGAAGCAAAGTAATTTGGTAATTTGGTAATTCTAGAAGCACATCTCACGTTGCTTGTCACTTACCATCTCTCAAAGCATCTTCCGTGCCCTGTTGCTAACCTCCCTCTAAAAAATCAGAGAGTAAATTGCTGAATTCTGATGGCTGGTGTGTTTTTTGCTAGCTTTTTAACAGCAACAAAATAACACTGTTTTCTTAATGTAGTGAAGAATACTTTCACTTGGTCTAAACTCTTAAGTTTTCTCCCTAGGGAATGTTTGCTCATTAACTAAAAGAGGTATGCATTGCTAGGAATCTCTGTTGGTAGGAGGCCAAGAATATTTTGAGACTTGACTCACATTTTTAGGAAAGAAAAATGCATTTTATGTAAATCCATAATTAAACAACATTGAGTAGGCAGGTGGAGTCTACTGTAACAAGTAATTGCATCTTATTTTGGGAGAGTACCAGTTTTCTGTGTATTAAACATTTGAAAGGAAATAGTTACCTGTTTATTTTTCAACTGACTGAATTCATACAATTTTGAATCTTGTATATATTGATAATTTCACTTGGGGAAAGTAGACTTTCTTCATAAAGTATCTGAGTTCTTAATTTAGCAAATTAAAACTTAGAGATGTTTGATTGCCTAGTAAGGATGCTTTTGTTGTTAGAATGGACACCGACTGAAATGGGATTGGGGTTTTTTTAAACAGTGAGAATTGGTTTAATTTGTTAAGTGGCTAGTAATGAAGTTAGAACACTTCTGTATTTATCCATGCAGCCAGTAAAGACTTGGTCTGCATATGGCCAGTATCAGTCTTATATTACATTCTAAACTTGGTTTTAGAAAAGGAAGCAGCTCAGAGTTCTCATAATGCCTTAGCTTGGCTCTCAGGTATAGTGGTCTCTAACACCTCACTGTTTTCAATACTGGTTTGAGAGGGAGACAGGAGTTCCAGTTAGAGATAACTTACCAACTTATTTTAAAAACATAAAAGGATATTACACTTCATGTAGCAGTAATAGAGCCTTAAAAAATCACAACAAAAAAAGCTTCTCTCAGGCCCACTTCCGTTAGAACATAAAATGATTTGTATTGAGTGCCTATCCTACTGTGACAAATGCTAATAATTTTAGAATGGAGGCTTTAGAACTATTTAAAATAATTTAAGTAGGCTGAAAGTCTACATTAATCTTATTTAAATTTTGTTTTGTTCAGATAAAAACTTATTTCTCCTCACATAAAACCATAGCATAACCTATAGTAGAATAAAAATTTAGTGAGCATCTAATTCATTATTTTATTTCACCAATTGCTGACTTTTCCTTAATTCAGTTTTTGGAAAAATGCCTCTCTTTACCCCAAATTCTAAAAGTTGCTGTATCCTTAGTGCTCGGTAGTCAAAAGTAGTTGTTGAAAGACTGAACAAAACGTAATTGAAGGGAATTCCCTGGCGGTCCAGTGGTTAGGACTCAGCGCTTTCACTGCTGTGGGCATGGGGTTCGGTCCTTGGTCGGGGAACTAAGATCGCGTGAGCCATGCAGTGCGGCCAAAAATTAAAAACAAACAAACAAAAAATAAAAACACACATACACAAAACACCATAATTGAAGACAAATCTGGCAGGGAACCTGTGTGTGCTTTTAAGTTAAATGCACTTTAGAAATGTTTTCCTGTTATCTAAGAATTGCCTCCAGGAGAAAGTGTTGGTGACTGAGTAGTGACATGTGTTGAGCTAGTTCTTTAGGCTTCTTTCTTGCGGGAGGCCTTCAGAAGTCTCCTTACACTGAAGGAAGTAACTGTATAAAGATTTAACAAGCAATTACTGAGCCTCTACTACAGTCAGGCAAAATGTAGGGTTCCTGCCCTCCGAGTGTTTATAGTTTAGTATGGAGACAAAGATGTCAGAACACACTTAACAATGCAAAGGAATTAAGTCTTCATAGAAGAAAATACAGGCATAGGAAATGTGTTAGCCCCTCAGGCCAGCCATATGAAGCTTCACAAAATAAGGGGCATTTGAAAGTTGAAAGACAAATAAGAATTTGCTGGGCAGAAATGGAGAAGGCATTACAGGTAGTGATAAAATCTATAATTTTGTTTCTAGAGATTCTTAACTTAGATTTACATGGTAACAGAGGCCAATGCTTTCCTTAGCTGTCTTGCATTTATTTAGGTATATAGTATAACAAGTAAATTGAAATATAGGTGCAGAGATGAAAAGTTTTTAAATGTTACGCTGTTTGGTAGGGTGATATTTCAGACAGTTGTAGAATAGCTTTTTTTGTATGGACCACAATCATGTGTCAAGTAATTTACTTAAAATAGAATATGGACTCTCTTCGTCCTAACCTAAATATTTTATGGAGCCCTTTCATTTGCTTTCTCCATAATTTAACAGTAACTTACTTTTCGGTATACTGCGTGGCAGAGAGACTTGCTGATTTCTCTGAAGTATGTTTTTTATTTTATAGTGTGTAGTGTAGGATATTTTTAGGGCTGGAAAGCATTAATTATGATGCTACACAAATAATATGCCATGTATACGACTTCTAATTCTTTGAAATGGCAGAGAGCAGGAAGATAAAAGTTAATTCCTGTGTTCCCCCAACCGTTCTCCCCTATTTAACTTTAAGGAAGTGTCTTGGACTGATAAAATTTGATAACTTTTTATGTCAGAGGGAGAAGGTATTTAAACTTTTACGAGGAAAAAATTCAAATGTATTGCAAGAGTGCAAACAGTAATGAGTCACATAAGATTTCTTCCCCCTTCCCCAGTATCCATTATCCAGTGTCAACAATTAATAAGTCATGGCCATCTTATTACCATCCCCCCCATACCTCCCTAACCACACCACTCCCACCCTCCCCACACATGCAGATACCCTCTGCCCATTCCTGTGGGATTATTTGAAGCAAATTTCAGATATCTTATCTAAGTATTTTGGTATATATTTCTAAAAGATAAAGACTAAAAATATATAACCACAATACATTTATCACACCTATAATTATTTCTTAGTATCACATACCTAATGAGAGTTCAAAAATTTGAGAACACTTTTGCAAAGCTGAGTGCCTTCTCCACTTGTATTTAAGAATAAGAAGAGTCATATATTTGACCCTTTCTTGGTTAGCCCTAGAGTTGCAGGGGAAATGTACTTTCAAGTTACTGAAACATAGTGGCTAGTATTTCGTTGAATGCTTTTGTTTAAAACATGGAAGTTGTTTTATCATGAGCTGCTTCTATAGCTTTAATTTTAGTTAGACACTTAGTGTATTATGAATGCAATGTAGAATTTTGAATCTCGAAGAATATCATCCATTATGGAACTCATGCCGGTATGATACAGTCAGTAGAATATTGTGTAACTTGGAGCATTTGTCATACCAACAAAAGAAAACAAAAAGCTTTCGTATGTGGAAGAAATTATTTTTAATTATAAGTTTTCCTGAAAATTGTCATAACAATTTCATTTAGACTGCTGGCTTCAAATAAATGAGGCATTTCCATTTCTTGTTGCCAAGATATTTTTCAGAGCTTAGCCCAAATAACTTTAAATATTATTTTACTGTAAGGAACAGTTGACGTTACTTTTTCTGGATAGTTTTCTACTTGAATGAGTTTTGCTAATTGAATCCCTGATGTTAACTTCATATTGAGGGAAAAAGCTGGGGAGATTGTAATGGGGAGAGGTATGTGATTAGCTTGAAATAAATTTGGCTGCATACTAATCTTTGCTATTTGGTTACAGATATTATAGCAAAATGAATTTTCTAAAATACTTACCATACTAGTTTTGCCTTGCATGAAAAATTCTAATAAGTGAACAATTACTAATTTTGTTTAACAGATAAATGTATCTAATAGGTTTTGGTACTTGGCCTTTCTTTGTTCTTAACAGTTTTAAAATTTTAGTTTTCTGATCCTTTCTTTACAATGTTTCTTTCTTTTTCTTAGAATGCATCTATCCAAGCCATGAAATCTCCCGACAGTGTTAATGGAAGTGAACCCACAACTCCTCAGGTCTGTTATTAATGTTATTTAAAAAAAAAATAGCAAGTCATTTCAGGATGTCAGTCAATCAGTATTATTAGCATTTGACTTTACATTGAAACAGTGATGTCTGAACATTGATACAGTGTCTATGGTAAATCCAGGTTTGTTGATGGTTTCTTGGGAAAAGTTTAAAATGAAAGCAATACATGTATATATATACCAGTCATGTAAGATTTCATTATTACTCATTTAAAAAACTAATGGCACTGAAGAGAAAACTTCAGGAAAAAAGACTGATTTTATAGTAAAAGATTATGGAGTAAGTCATTTTGAAAGACATGTTGAGTTACATATTCTAGAAGGGAGATGTGAAGAAAATGGGATTTCTTTTAAAGTTTGTTCTAATGCAGAATATCTTACTACTAGAGAATTTAGTTTATCTTTGATTTTAAAAAGTTATTTGGAGAGTGGGGCTCATGTAACATTCTTTTGACTCCTTCCAAAAAAGAAAGAAAGAAAGAAATTCATTAAAAAAAATCTTAATGATAGCAGTGTCTGAGATGAACATTTATTTTCTTTGGCTTTAGTGATTATTATTATCATTAACCTGGCTGTTCTCAACAGTCTCTGTGTAGAGCAATAACATTTCTGATTCTGTGAACCTGGAGCAGGAACATGGGCAATTTCTGAACTAAATCATGTAGATTAAACATTCTAAGGTATTGTCTAGCTTTCCAAACTGCATGAAAAGGTTACGTGTGAGCTGAGAGTCTCATTCTTTTCAGGGAGGCCGGTCAGGCTCTGGGCATAGTCCATGTCCCTGGGCTTTGAGCAGCATCCCCTAAGTCCTCTACAGATAAATCATTTTCTATTAGTGCCTTGAGGTAGGGGTAAAATATTGGGAGGCACCAATTTAAATGGCACTGGACAGATCCAGTGATCTTGAAGGAATATTAATTAGAATTAATTAGATAACCAGCTTTATGATCAAATTCAGGAGAGATTTAAGTTTAATTAAGGTGAAGAATGAACATGGGTGATATTCAGGAAGTTAATTGTGTTTATTGAGTTTACTGTGTGTCAGGCATTGTTAAGCATTTTACGTATATGATCTCATTTAATTCTCATAACAAGGAGACACCTTCACTCAGAGACTGTTTTTTACTTTTATACAAATTTCTGACAAGTTGGTTGTTGGTTGTTGTTAGCAAATTAGGAACAGTGGGTATCCCCAAAGTGGGTAGAATGCTTACTGTGGTTGGGCAGCAGGAAATCAGAGTTGACACCAAGGTAGAAGAGATGGTGAAAAGCAAGCCCAAGAGTTTATAAAGTGTAGCTGCCCGTGACCCCCTTACTACTGGGTAGAACATCCTCTGTAAACCAATAGATTTTGGCACCCAATGTAATGATTGTGGTGGGGATGTCATTAAAAAGGGTTACTCACTGTCCTTATTTAAGAAGGCAGAAAAGTGCAGTATACCTATCTCAGAAAAATTTCTGTTAAATAGTTAACTCTTAAATTGTTTAATGCAGTGCGTAAAATTCAGCTAATCAAAATGATTCTTCATTCATTTCCAAAGGAATGCAGGTAGTTGACATTTTACCTCAAACAGACTTATAAAACTCAGATATTTGAAAATAGTGTATACCACCATGTAATAGAGAAAAATATATTTTGAAAAACAGGTATGTATGAGCATTCATCCTTATCTGAGAAGCTGTGAAATAGTTTTATTGGATCATAGTTTTAGTGTTTTAGCAGTTTAGGATGAATCTAGGATCTAGTATTACCCTCTTATTGTATAGATGAGCTATCAGGCATGAACCTTTAAATTATTTGCCCAAAGACCAGTGGCTAGATATTGATAGTGGGATTATCATAGATAGACAAAAACATCAGTCTACCCCACTATAATTTTTTGCCATGTATTGCCTCATTTAAGTTTATATGCTGTTAAAACAAAATGAGAATAAACTAGTGGTTGCCGGAGCTGAGGAGGGTGGGGAGGATGGTGATATAGGTGAAAGGGGATTGAGAGGTACAAACTTCCAACTATAAAATAAATAAGTTACAGGGATGTAATGTACACCACAGGGAATATAGTCAGTAATATTGTAATAACTTTGGTGTGTAATCTATAAAAATATCGAATTACTATGTTTTATGCCTGAAATGAACATAACATTGTAAGTCAACTATACTTCAGTAAAAACAATAAAAAGTAACAGAATTTTGTTAAATTGAATAGAGCAAATCATGGGGATTTAAATGACCATTCTCATATGCTATTTTTTTTTTAACTATAGGAAAAAGTCTGGTTTTGAAAATCATTTATGATTTTTTTTTAAAAGCAAGTCAACCTCTGTAAATTTTTTAAGTGTATTTATTTATTTTAATTTTTGGCTGCTTTGGGTCTTAGTTGTGGCACGCAGACTTCTCTGTAGTTGTGGCGTGTGGGCTTTTTCTCTCTCTAGTTGTGGCACGTGGGCTCCAGAGTGCGTGGGCTCTGTAGTTTGCGGCACATGGGCTGTCTCCTTGAGGCACACGAGCTCAGTAGTTGTGGCACGCGAGCTTAGTGGCCCCGCGGCATGTAGGATCTTAGTTCCCCGACCAGGGATCAAACCTGCGTCTCCTGCATTGGGAGGCAGATTCTTTACCACTGGACCACCAGGGAACTCCCTATGAATTTTTTAAAAAAGAGAAATTATAGTAGTGTAATTAAATTTTGACATTTCTGTTGCCATTTTTTGAATACTGCTTTTAATTTTATTTTCAACAGTTATGAAAAATTTCCGTCATACAGAAAAGTTGAAAGAACTTTGTAAAGTGAACATGTGTATACCTACCACCTAGATTCTGTCATTGATATTTTACTTTTCTTTTCTTTTTTTTTTTGGCTGCACTGCACGGCACGTGGAACTTCCCTGACCAGGGATTGAACCCATGCCCCCTGCAGTGGAAGCGCAGAGTCTTAACCACCAGGGACCACCAGGGAAGTCCTGTACTTTTTTTTTTTTAAATCACAAATCTGTCCATATATTCATTCCTCTATTTGTCCTTCAGTCCATTTTATTTTTCTGATGCCTTTCAGAGTAAGTCGCAGGCCACAGTACTAATGTTTTAGTATGTATATCATTATCTAGAGTTCAGTGTTTGTAATTTATATTTTGAAGTGAATTTTATATAAAATGAAATATACAAACCTCAAATGTACATTGACTGATTTGTACATCGACACATATATTTGACAAATGTATGTGCCAAACCCATGCACAGGTTATAGAAGATTATCAGCACACCAGAAAGTTCCCTTATGGTCTTCCCTCTCAGAGGCAACGTGTTGTAATTTTTTTCCACCATACAACACATTAGTTTTGCTTATTTTAGAACTTTATATAAGTGACCTTATAAATATGTGCTTTTTTATGGAAGACTTCTTTCACTCAGCATTATGTTTGTGAAATTTCATCCATGTTGTGGTTATCAGTAGTTTGTTCCTTTCTATTGCTGTGTAGGATTCGTTTGAATGAATATTCTGCAGTTATTTACCTATTGATGGACACATGGGCTGTTTCCAGTTTTCTGCTATTACGAATAAAACTATCATGAATGTTACTGTAGAAATCCTGTGGATGTATGTTTTCATTTTTTTCTTCTTGAGTGTTATTGATTATGTATTAATGCTTTATGATGATTTCTAGAATAAGATACACTGTATATAAAAATTGATACATATCATTTTGATCAAGCATTGAGTATTTAAAGATCTCCCATTAGATCATCATTATCATATTGCCAGGTTAAGGTTCAGCTGAACAAATGTGTAATAACTACCTACTTTGTGGAAAGCAGATGTGTAATAACTACCTACTTTGTGGAAAGTACAAGACTACAGAGATAGAGAATATGAATTCTGTTCTAAAAGAGCATAAAGTCTGGGGTGAGGTGAGGGTGTGTGTGGCAGATATAATGATAAGAAAATGTATTTAGTGCTTCCTGCATATGAGGCACTATTTTAAATGCTTTTACTCATTTAATCCTCATAGCAACCTACTAGAGTAGTGTTGATTTATAGATGAGGAAATTGAAACAAAGAGGTCCTAAAGCTAATGAATGGTAAAACTGGGATTCAAATCATGGAGTTTAGGTCAGAGTCTGAGTCTTAACCCCGGTGCTGTATTGTCTCTGTAGTTGTTCTAAGGCATAAACGATTCAGTTAGTTGTTATATCAGCAAGTAAGTAACTAATGGTGAGTCGGAATGCAGTATGTGTTCCAGTAGTGGTCCTGGTAAAGTGCTTAGGCCATTGAGAAGGGTTGTTTCTGTTGGGTGAAATCTGAGGTTTCCTGGAAGAGCAGAAACTTGAGCTCACTTTTGAAGGATGTCTGAGTTTCCATGCGCAGAGAAAGTTTGGGTGATAGTACAGAGGCACACAAGGATGCATTTATTCAGGGAACAGGAAGTTACCTGTTGGAACTCAAGTTTCTGTTACACGAAGGGGTGGTTTTACAGAGAATTGGGTCTTGGGAAGTGGGAACCTTGAGTATACGCTAAGGATTTTGAACTTTATATTTAGTGGGAGTTCAGTTTAGGAATTGGAATGAAATGATCTGAATTATGTTTTAGAAAGACAATCCTGGTGACCATGTGGCAGGGGCAGATTGGTAGGTAAGAGATTTGAGGCAAGAGAACAGAAGGCTGCTACAGATATCCAGCTGGTAGAGGATAAAAGTCTGACACTGTTGGGAAAATAAAAAGGAGGAATGCAAACAAGGTAAAGTGGGGGAGACAGAAAGGAGCTAAAAGTAACTCTGTGTTCATTTATTTTCATTTATACATTTCTCCTTCTCTGACCCCCATCAGCTTTTTAAAAAATGACTTATAAATCAGTGAATGTCTTTGGTACCAGAAACCTGACAATAGTTGGAGCCAGTGGGAGTTTAGTTTTTCACATAGCAAAAGGGCTAGAGACAGACGGTCATTAAGGACCCTTCTCCGTTTGGCTTCTTGTCCCCCCCCTCCTTTACCTTCTCATCCTCCCCACTGCCTTTCACCCTCACAGTTACAAGTTTGGCCTCCAGGAATTGCATCTCCATTGTTGACAGGACAAAAGGCATATATATTCCTTTTTATCAGGAAAATAATATCTCTCCTAGAAGGTTCCAACCATTTTTTTTTTGACCACACCACGCAGTTTGTGGGATCTTAGTTCCCCGACCAGGGATTGAACCCGGGCCCCAGCACTGAAAAGCACGGAGTCCTAACCCCTGGACCACCAGGGAACTCCCAAAGGTTCCATCCTTTAGATTCCCACTTATAGTTTACATTATTGGCTGAACTTAGGCACAGGGCCCCCTCCTGGCTGAAACAGAGTCTGGGAAAAGCTAACTTAAAAAAATCCTTTAACTGAAATGTAATATCACAATGTAATAATGTATACAGAAAAGTATCATGTATTCCTTGTGCAGTTTACTGAATTTTCACAAACCAAACACAACTTTGTAACCAGCACCCAAAATCAAGAAACAGAAATTACCAGCACCCCAGAAGCCCTTGTGCTCCCTTCTACTCTCTGCTCTCACCTCCCCCTACAAGGGGTAACCACTATCCTGACTTCTAACTCTATAGATTAATTTTGCCTCTTTCTGACTTTATGTAAATGGAATCACTAGTGGTTATTCTTTTGTGTCTGGCTTCTTTTGCTTAATAACTCTGTTAGTGTTAGTGAGATTCATCTATATTCTTGCTTGTGGCTGTAAATCTTTAATTCTCATTGCTGTCTAGTATTCTGTTAGTGAGCAGATGACAGTTGACTTATCCCATCTGTTATTGATAGGCATCAGCAGTGGTTTCAGGTTTGGCGCTATTTTAAACAGTGCTGCTATAAACTTTCTAGCGTATATCTTTTGTTGAACATATGTATACATTTCTATTGTGTATATACTTAGTAGTGAAATTGCTGGTCTGGAGAGTACGTGTGTGTTTAGTTTTAGTAAATACTGGTAGTTTTCTGAAATGGAGTGTTCCACATCCTCACCAATACTTGGAATTTTCCATAGTTTTAATTTTAGCTATCCTGGTGGATATGTAGTAGTATCTCATTATGGTTTTTATTTGTATTTGAGAAGGTGAATGTTTTAACCTGGCTGTATTGTCACCCTGCATGAAACTGGCATCTGGTGGAAAGGAAGAAGGGAGGATTGGATATCAGGTGATAGATACTATTGATTGTTTAGCTCAAGCCAGTCATGATGCTAAGTGCTTCACTTGTATTAATGTAGTACTCCTCACAAGCGCCCTACGAGGTGAGTGCTGTTGTTTTCCCCAATTAACTTATGAAGAAACAGAGGCACAGAGGGGCTATGTAACTTGCCCAAGGTCATATTGCTGGAGACTTGAGCCCAAGAAGCCTGGCTGCAGAGCCTGTGCTCTTAGCTACTGTATCTTATAACCAGAAGAGTCTGCCACATAAGCTTGCGTATAACATTCTTATTTGTAAGTTTGTCTTTTGTTTTGTTTTAGTCTTCTTTCTTTAATAATAATGATAATTGTTAATGTTTATTGAGTATTTGCTGCATTGTAAGCAATTTGCATGTACATATTAACTCATTCAGTCCTTGTGGCATCCATATGAGATGGGTGGTATTATTATTACCATCATTATTATTTTTATCACCCCCATTTTAGAGAGGGGGAGCAAGACTAGTGAGGTTAAGTAACTTGGTCGGTGTCATGAACATTGTGGTGGAGCTGGGATTTAAACTTAGGCAGCCTTACTCAGCAGCCCACAGGCTGAATCACAACACTGAAACTCCCAAGCAGGGCTTCCCTGGTGGCGCAGTGGTTGAGAGTCTGCCTGCCGATGCAGGAGACGTGGGTTTATGCCCCGGTCCGGGAAGATCCCACATGCTGCGGAGCGGCTGGGCCGGTGAGCCATGGCCGCTGGGCCTGCGCGTCCAGAGCCTGTGCTCCGCAACGGGAGAGGCCACAGCAGTGATAGGCCCGCTTACCGCAAAAAAAACAAAAACAAAAAAAACCTCCCAAGCAGAGTAGATGTGACAGTTACTCAGTTTATGAGCTTCTGCAAATACATGTCTTTGAAATTGTTCATTACCTCCTGGCTCACCCTAAAATAACAACTGTTTCTAGTGTTATTCAAACTTACCTCACTTGTTTGTCCTAAGGCAGTTTACAAGGAGATTTTCTGTAAGAGCTGAAAAGCACTTTTTGCATGGGTCAGAAGCGGATGGTAATGGAATAGCAGTAAAGTGGTTCTTCAAGTTTTTGAGCATGAGGGTCCCTCCTCTCCCTTAAGACTTTCTCTACCCCACCCCAGTATAAAGGTAAAACTTGCACATTATGGAAAAAACAAGTGGAAAGTACAGGAAAATAGAAGAATGAACATAAAAATCATCTAAAATCTTACCACCCAGACCCACTCACTGTTAACTTTTGGTGTTTGTCCTTTAACAACCTGATTCTAAGGGTGTTTATGTAAACATGCATACAGATTCATAAGTATATGTAACTACGTTAAATCAAAATGAATTCACAGTGTATGTGTTATTTTATAACCTGAGTTTTCCCATTAATAGTATGTCTTGAACCTTGTTACATACATTGTGGTTTATATAATGTATCCTCTAGTGGTGAACATTTGGATTGTTACCACTTTTTACTGTTATGAACGTCCTGTGATAAATCTGTGTGTATGCAGGGGGTGGGCCCCTCTTACTCCCACCTTGCCAAATACTATTATTAAATCTCTAAAATCTATGAGTAAAGTATTCCTGGTCTGATTTTTTTTTCTTGTATATTAAAGAGAATCTTCTTGTTTTCCTGTAATCTTTGCCTATACATGACCTCAGTCTCCCCTGAGCATTTCATTCCTGGCATCTTTGAGATCTTGCAGTGACCCTATTGCATTAATGAGAATGAGTTTCCAGGAAACACCTGAAATACTGACTGCTGTCACGTGAACAAAAAAATGCAGCTTACAATAATGCAGGTTATTGAATTATATTATTTTCCATTGCTATTGTTCAAAATAATGCATCATTATTAATATTAATATTCTAATTAAGAGAACAGCTCTTGCTTATCACTGTTTCTAACATCAGACTTACTGATCCGTGTAGAGGGACTCTAGCTCAGACTTTTTAATGGTCCTCCATGACTTTTTTTTTTTTTTTTTTTTTTTTGCGGCACGCGGGCCTCTCACTGTTGTGGCCTCTCCCGTTGCGGAGCACAAGCTCCGGACGCGCAGGCTCAGCGGCCATGGCTCACGAGCATAGCCGCTCCGTGTCATGTGGGATCTTCCCAGACCGGGGCGTGAACCTGCTAGCCCTGCATTGGCAGGCGGACTCTCAACCACTGCGCCACCAGGGAAGCCCCCCTCCATGATTTTTTTATGCTTATTTTTATTGCCGGTAGACAGTGGTAATTAGAGCAGAGTTAGATATCCCTAGTCAGCTCTGCCTGGCATTCTGTTATTGAGCAAAATGGGTTCACTAAACATTACCCTCTGCCCGAGAAGAGTGATGAGGAATCTGCGCAGGCCTTCATGCAGACTCCAGATGCAGCCACACACTTCACACTTCACAGTACATACCCACATTTTAGGCACTGGGTGTATACTGGTGGTATAGATGACCACTGCCTCCAAGGAAGGGTCTTACAGTTTAGTGGACAGATCTCACAGCACACCTGTGAGGTTGGCTGGGAAAGTATGGCTTCCTTCTTTTTACAGATGTGCAAACTGAAGGGAAGTGACTTAGTGAAGGTCATTCCACTGCTCGGTGACAGACCTGGGACCTACACCCCAGTCCTCTGACTCTAGGTCCAGCGCGCCTTTTCACAAATAAACAGGTGTCTCTTGTTTTTCAGAAAACAGTGTATTGTGTAAAATGTCAGGAATATAAATTAAATGTGTTAGCTTTCTATAGATTATTGCTGGTGATTAGGGAATTATAGAAGTCTAAATATGTATTTTAACCCACATGTTCTGATGCGTTTTGGTTGCAGTCAGGTGACATGCAGTCTTTTGCACAGAAGCTCCAACTCCGGGTGCCTTCTGTTGAGTCTTTGTTTCGGAGTCCAGTGAAGGAATCTCTATTCCGATCTTCCTCTAAAGAGTCTTTGGTACGAACGTCTTCTAGAGAGTCCCTGAATCGACTTGACCTGGACTCTTCTGCTGCCACCTTTGATCCACCCTCTGATATGGAGAGTGAGACCGAAGATTCACTAGGGAATTTAGACAGTCTCAGCAAAGAACATTTGATCCAGTGGTTGCGAAGAATGGAACGAAGGTTGAATGGCTACAAAGGAAAATGTTCTGAGGTAGGAGCATGACTTTTTTGTTGGTATGAAAAGTTCCTCCACGTATTCTCTAATTCATATTACTCTCTGGCCTTTGTGCCTGTCATTGGCTGAACTGTCAATTCCCTGGCTATGCTGGATACTGATGGGGGATAGTTTGCGGAAATATCTAATTAAAGACCTTCAGTAGTACTGAGGCCCTTTGACAATACTCTTAGTAAAATTTTGGAGCAGATTGTTGCCCGTAGCCTTTTGATTCTCACATTCTGTGCCCCTCTCTCCAGGGTTGCTTGGACACCCAGCTCAGAGTTCATTGTCTTTCCTCCTCACATCCCTTCCCTTGTTCATCTTCTAAGTGTTGTGGCTCCAAAATGACCTCTTCTGCCAACCAGATTCCATTATTTCTGACCCCAGATATGTGCACATTTGGTGCATTCTCATTGGACCTACATTTACAATTTGCCTCAAGTGAATCTTTTAACTGCTGGACCCCTTGACAATGTTTGGTCTAAGAGGAAGGAAGTGGTGCTGCTCCTTTGCTCCTTTCGTTCCTTTAGGAACATGGCACCTTCCCTTCGGGCTGATTGTATTAGTTGCCCTCGCTGTCCTGTGCAGTTAAAATGTTCTTTCTCCGGAAAGCCTTTCTGGACAAAGTTGCCCGTGGCTTCCTTTTTTAAAAAAACAAAAACCAAAAAAACCCCATGGGCTTCTCTGGTGGTGCAGTGGTTAACAATCCTCCTGCCAGTGCAGGGGATGGTTGTTTGAGGCCTGGTCCGGGAAGATCCCACGTGCCGCGGAGCAGCTGGGCCCGTGCACCACAGCTACTGAGCCTGTGCTCTAGAGCCTGCAAGCCACAACTACTGAGCTCGCGTGCTACAACTACTGAAGCCCGCATGCCTAGAGCCCGTGCTCCACAACAAGAGAAGCCACCGCAATGAGAAGCCCGCACACCGCAACGAAGAGTAGCCCCCACTTGCTGCAACTAGAGAAAGCCTGAGCACAGTAACGAAGACCCAACAGCCAGAAATAAATAAAATTAAAAAAAAAAACCCCATAATGTTTTATTGTCTTAATGCTGATAAATCAGCATTGTAGTTAATTTTAATTAATGAATAATAAAGTTCAAGGTTAGAGTATAAAGTTAGCTATTACTTCTATTTCCAATTTGGCTGTAATATGGGTAGTTTTACCCTGCAGCCAAAAACAACCAAAAAAACTCCTAGATGAAATATATAAAATATCTTTTTGAAAGTACAAAGTGCTCCCCTCTTTGTCTTCTCTGCACTGGGGCCAGCTCTCCTGCCATGGCCTCTCATCTGAAAACGTACGCTTGTGCCAAGTTCGTCTCCACCTCCTCCTTGATCAAGAGAACCTCTGCACTACTGAGCTGATCACTATCTACAGTGATGCTGAAACAATAGGAGACACTGATAGATGAGAGCCACAGCAGCTTGGCAGCCCCGAGTCCCCTGACCACCTCACTTATTCCTAGCCACACCTTCCAAACCAGTGCCATTTCAAGGGACATTGACACGGAAACCAAATTCATTGGAGCTGGGGCTGCCACAGTAGGGGTGGCTGGCTCTGGGGCTGGAATTGGGACTGTGTTTGGTAGCCTCATCATTGGTTATGCCAGGAACCCTTCTCTGAAGCAACAGCTCTTCTGTGCCATTCTGGGCTTCTGCACTCTCGGTAGGCATGGGGCTCTTTTGCCTGATGTTGGCCTTTCTCATCCTCTTCGCCATGTGAAGGAGCTGTCTCCACCTCCCATAGTTCTTTCTCTTGTGTCTCGTCTGCCCTGTATGTTCCTTTTCCTGTACCTCCCCATTTTTTTTTGGCTCAGTGTTTCACAGAGGGAAGACAAATGAATACTGTATTAATAAGAAAAAAAGAAGTACAAAGTGCTGACAAAATAGGAAGGAATTATTAGGTTAAAATCTGTTGGCTAGCTGGAACCCAGAGATGTACACAGGGCATTAAGGCCATGTATCTCATAATGTACATGTGGAATCAGGTAACTTTTTCCTTTAAATTTAAAAAAAATTTTTATTTTTTATTTCTGTCAAAGTTAATAATGGTCCTGAATTTGTTTAGATTTATGTTATTTTCACTAACCCATGGCTTTTAAGTTTGAAGCTTGGGCAGCCGTGTAGTTAGTATTTAAATGTACAAGACACTATGCATTTTATGTTTATGGTGCCATTAAATTTTGCACCATCTCTGTGAAGTAGCTATTTATTAGCTCTGTTTTGCAGAGTAGAGATTAAAGACTCATAGAGAGTTACTCATAGAGATTAAGTAACTTGCTTATAGTCACACAGGTAGCAGTTGACAGACTCTGCATTGATTCTAGGTCTTTCTGGTTGTTTTCCGCTATTCTGTACTACCTCAGGTAAAGCTGTGCGGCTTTTTAGGGATGAAAAGAACCCATCGTCTTTGTCTCCACCTTTCCTTGCTACTGTAGGTACCTAGGATGGTAGTGCTGTAAGTGCCATCTGATTGTTGTGTTACTCTTCCACTCCCACTCCTCCCCCCATCCCTCACCCCCACCTTGAGTACCGGTTTCCTAACTGATCTTAAGTAATAAGAAGGGGAAGATCCTGGTTTAAGGCCGAAATTTGGTTTTTTACATCCTTATCCCTATCACTGGACTCGCCTTCCATTGCTGCCTGCCTCTTGACTCAAGACATCAGTAGACACATTCAAGGGCACACAGCAGCCTTCCAAGGAAAATGGCAAGGCCAGAATCGGGAGTGCTTTCTCCTGAAGCTGCAGCCTGTCTCTTCAGAGCCCACTAGCACCTCTAAAGTGGGTCCAAATAATGTGGTGGAGCCATGTGCTTAGCCTTCCGATGAGAAATGCTATATAATTTGTAGGTGTAAAGGTTTATTACTCTGTAATTTCATCAAATTTTGCTAGAATGTTTAAATATCATTTTTAGGTTAAATGGTTTAGGACCTGACATAGCAGTTTTCCTCTGTTGGTTGTGAGTTGCTTCCCTCAGATTTTCATAGAGCCACAGTCACAGGCCCTACACCAAAGAAACTTTTAGAGATCAGTTACATGGTCTATTACGGCCCAAAGCAAAAAATCACCTGAGGAGCTAGTCAAAACACGCATTGTTGCCTCCGCCCTCCCTCCGCTTCTCATTGAGTTAGTTTGGGGTGCGGCCCAAGAATTTCTGTTTCTAGCAGGCTCCCAGGTGATGCTTTTGCTAATGGTGTTGATCTGTGACCACAGTTTGAGTAACCTTTAAGCAAGTTGTCTCTAATCCCCGCCTATAAAATAGGTACTGAAATTTAAAGAGGTGTGTATGTGTAAGGTGAAATCAAATGGAGATTTAATATCTTTCTTTATAGAGTCATTACATTTTATATTTTAGAAATACATTTCCTGTGTTTAGTTTCAACTGCATATACATCTAATTAGGTTGAATTGTCTATAAAAGGATTGCTTTGATTTATTTTCTGACTTTCATAATGAGATGTTTTAGCAGAGTTTAGAATAATTAATTGCATTTATGTAGGAATGACTGATGTTATTAGTGACTTTTTCTTTATTTTAGCTTGTTACAGCTTATCAGACTCTTCAGAGAGAGAAGAAAAAGCTACAAGTAAGTGCTTTGTTGGCTGTTATATTGATTCATATATAATTTTAAAAATAGAAAGGATCTTTTAATAAGATAGTTCTAACACTCACTTTTAATAATTCTTCATATGACCAAAGTATTTCACCTGTTTTACTATTGGGGATTTTGATAAAGAGAATGATTGAGAAATCTCAGATATTTAACCTCTGGTAGGGATGGGCTTCCTTGAGTTCTGGATCCCTGCAGTGTGTAATAGGTTTGGATTTAAGGCATGTTTGCCTCTTTCAAGCATCATTCCTGGTGTGCCAGTGTGCAGGGTGCATCTTTGTTTTAGTGGTAAAGAGACGTACAACTTCGAAGCTTTCTCTTCTACTTTTTAAATACCTGCAGAGATCTCTGTTTCTTATTATATCAGGGTCCAAAAATAAGCATCCTCTCTGTTTCCTGAGGCTGCTGCTTGTAAAGCCCTTGGTTAAGTGTGTGGAGAGAAGAAGCTATTATAGCTCTTCTGGTGACTGAAGACACTAATTATATAACCAGGAAGTTATTTGTAAAGTGAGATTTGGTAAAATTAATTTCCCCATGTACATTATTTTAAAATACCGAATCTGCCATAAATATTAGTCTCCTTTGAGTACGACATTAAATTTTCTGGCTTTGGTCTGGAATATAATCAACTGAGAATGATAACACCAGTTACTTATTGCTGATTCAGTGTTCTAATTGTCCATAACAAGTGTGAAAATTAGATTATTACAAACAAAGTTTTTAGTTTAATATTTTCTTAAACATGTGTTCTATAGAAATTGGAGGTAGTTCTCATTTAATCCATTGTACTATTAATATTCCATAAATTCATTCTCAAAAGGTCATTTTATTCCTAAATTCTTTGAGTACCTTGCTTGTGTTTCTATGAATTCTTACGGATTTTTATTTTGAGATTACATAATTCTACCACTAGGTGGCAGTAGAGAGTTCGGGTTGCATAGTTGCAAAAGTAAAGGGTGTTGGAGATAAAATTCAATGATTTGTGATCTTTTAAACTTGCTTTTCACTACTATGTCATGTGGTTGTTTAAACCAGCTTCTTTTTCCTTTTAAATTAAAGGGTATATTAAGTCAGAGTCAGGATAAAGCACTTCGGAGGATTGGAGAGTTAAGAGAGGTAAGTTGTGACTAGTACTTTGAGAAGAGTAACTAAATCTCTCATATTTATCAGAACTATTGTATGTATTTGGATAATTTCATATCTACTACATTAGTTACAGCAAAAATTAACCAGTCCAAGCTACAAGAATAGGGATCAATTCTTATAGTTTTTATTTGTGTGGTTTCCCTGACATCTGTTGGTGGAATTACAGGCAGACCTAGTTGTTGGTTTTTTTTTTTAACATCTTTATTGGTGTATAATTGCTTTACAGTGTTGTGTTAGTTTCTGCTGTATAGCAAAGTGAATCAGCTATATGCATACGTATATCCCCATATCTCCTCCCTCTTGCGTCTCCCTCCCACCCTCCTTATCCCACCCCTCTAGGTGGTCGCAAAGCACTGAGCTGATCTCCCTGTGCCATGCAACTGTTTCCCACTAGCTAGCTATTTTACATTTACACGTAGTGTATATATGTCTATGCTACTCTCTTACTTCGTCCCACCTTACCCTTCCCCCTCCTCGTGTCCTCAAGTCCATTCTCTATGTCTGTGTCTTTATTCCTGTCCTGCCCCTAGGTTCATCAGAATCATTTTTTTTTTTTTTTAGATTCCATATGTATGTTAGCATACGGTATTTTTTTTTCTCTTTCTGACTTACTTCACTCTGTATGACAGACTCTAGGTCCATCCACCTCACTACAAATAACTCAATTTCGTTTCTTTTTATGGCTGAGTAGTATTCCATTGTATATATGTGTATGACACATCTTCTTTATCGATTCATCTGTTGATGGACACTTAGGTTGCTTCCATGTCCTGGATATTGTAAATAGTGCTGCAGTGAACGTTGTAGTACATGATTCTTTTTGAGCTATGGTTTTCTAAGGGTATATGCCCAGTAGTGGGATTGCTGGGTCATATGGTAGTTCTATTTTTAGTTTTTTAAGGACCCTCCATACTGTCTTCCATAGTGGCTGTAGCAGCTTACATTCCCACCAGCAGTGCAAGAGGGTTCCGTTTTCTTCACACCCTAGATTTGTTCTTAGTGACCCCAAGGGTCTAATCAGAACTTCCTGAAAGTAGAAGGTAACCCCAGATACTAGGGTCTAGTTCTGGAGCTAGTGAGATCTCTATCATGGTGGTGTTGGACAGCTAGCTAGCCAGCCTGTGGGCTGTAGTCAGGATATAAGTTGGCAGTTCTTAAGTTCCTTTATAACTGTGGTCTTTATTGTTTATGGAGTACTTATTGGTTGAATAGTCTAATGTAGCAGGAGGAGGGAGAAGGGGACATGATTAAAAGATGTTTCTGGGGAATTCCCTGGTCGTCTAGTGGTTAGGATTCAGTGCTCTCACTGCCATGGCCTGGGTTCAATTCCTGGTTGGGGAACTGAGGTCCTGCAAGTCGTGAGGCAAGGCCAAAAATAAAAGATGCTTTTGTTGTATCCAAGGACTTCTTACCCTAAGATGAGGAGATGAAAACGTTCAAAACCTGAAAATCATAATATAAATTGAGAAGTTTTTGTGGGCTGGTAGGGATGCCATGTAACAGAGTCTAGTATGGTAGAATGTAGAAAATTATTTGGAAGAAATGAATTGTAAAGAAAGTAAAGGACTGCATTGCTATTAAGGAGATGTGCAGCTGGTCCTTACTGAAGAATTGGCCTGTGCAGAGTCATGGGTGGGGGAACAGTGCTTTCTAGACTTTTGGATTTCAGGGACTGAGAAATTAATTACCTTCCAGTTCCTTCCAGAAATGGGGAAAAGGAGACTTGTCATAAGGCTACTTTTATTTTTTTCAAGTGAGGACATTGAGAATAAGGAACCAGATTCTTTTATTGTCATTATTTCATGCAAGAAATTTTCTTTTTAATAATAAAAAAAAGTTAGGAAGGACACAGTCTCAGAATAAAGTACAGTTGTTCAAATGAAAGAAATTTGGATCTAAGAAAAACATGTCTTGATCTGAAGACCAGCATTTGGAGACTCCTACTGCCGGGGGAGGTCAAGCCAGGAGTCTGTAGTGAGAGGAATAGTAAATGTGCTGAGATCTTGGGGCCATGTGGGTGTGGGGAAGAGTAGAGGACAGTTAGTACCTCAGTGTTTTGAGAATTAGTAAATTTGAAACAATTCAAGAAGAAGGCATTGCTTATAAGTCCTTGAAAGTAGTGTTTGAGGAAAGTTTTCTAGCAAATGTGTGAGGGACGGATTAAATCAGAGGTAGACTTGAGGTAAGAATTCTCTCTAGAAGGCTACTAAAGGAAATTAATCATCAAAATTATTAGAGATTGGGATTATGGTTTTGGATGTGGAAAAAGGACCTAAACATTGTAGAGAAAGTAATGAAAGAATTTGGTTATATGCAGAGGTCAACAAAAGATAAGTAAAATGTGACTTTGAATATTTTGAGCTTAGAGAATTAGAAAAGTAGGAATCCCAGAAAAATTGTTGGGTTTTGATGGGATATCCACTATGTTTCAGGTGTTATTCTGCAACATTCTAATGGAGCAAGTGTAAGGGAGAAGCCCTGAGGACACAGAACTGAGCCCAGAGGGATAATTGCCGAGAGAATCAGTGAAGGGCACAGTGGAAGCTCTGAGAGACAGGAATATAGGTAGGAGCCCTGAAGCCGCAGAAAGCAGGTACCTCAGTTGAGGAGGTGATTATTAGTGACTGGTATAGTGGAGAGGTAAAGACCATTGGATTTAGTTAGGGAGGCTCATTAATGACTTAAGGAAAGCAGCATGTAAGGAAGTTGAAATTTCACTGTTTGGTGATCAACTAGGTCAACCTTTTCATTTGAGGAGGCCTCTGATTTTGACTGTTGATCACTTTCATGTATTGGGAGGAGGAAGTTTCTATTGATTATCTATTTAGTATATAACATTTCAGTTTTAGATCAAGTGAATATAAGATAGCACAAACAATAAGATGTCTTAAAGTAGGATAAAATTTTACCTTTATCTTAAGTAACTAATTTTTTTAATCCTCTTTACATAATTATCAATTCAGCAGTGATTACAGATCTATAAGTATACTTTTTCTTCTTGGATTTTCATATTCTTTAAGGAACAGAATTATTTGTTGGGGTAAGTACTAATGTTTTAAATGCTGATTATTCTTTAATTATTGTTGCTGATAACTTACCTTAAGAGTAATGCAAATCTGGATTGATCAGTTTTTAAACTTTGAAAATTTCAGGTTTGTATTTTTTGTTTTATACTGAAAACTGCTTATGAATCCTTTACGTTTTAGGAGCTCCAAATGGACCAGCAAGCAAAAAAACATCTCCAAGAGGAGTTTGATGCATCTTTAGAGGAAAAAGATCAGTATATCAGTGTCCTTCAGACTCAGGTAAAAAAAAGAAGTGCGGAATTTTTGGATAAAGAAAAATAAAGGAGTTTTGATGGGATATCTGATAGGTTCCAGATGTTTAAAAAATGGAGTTTTAAAAAATTTATTTATTTGGCTGCATCGAGTCTTAGTTGTGGCGTGCGGGATCTTCATTGCAGCATGCAGGATCTTTCGTTGTGATGTGTGAGCTTCTCTCTAGTTGGGCTCGTTGTCTCCAGAGCGTGTGGGCTTAGTTGCCCTGCGGCATGTGGGATCTTAGTTCCCTTACCCGGGATTGAACCCGCGTCCCCTTCATTGGAAGGCGGATTCTTAACCACTGGACCACCAGGGAAGTCCCCAAATGGCCTATTTTTAAAACTCTTTGCTTTTCCTCAATTAATTTTAAGGATAATTTTTGATTTATTGTATTTTCTGGCTAAGATATCATTGAAAATAGCAAATATCAAAATCAGCAGCATTGGGAGTAAATTTTTTATTTTGATTTCTCCCCCTCCCCCATTATAGCAAAGAGGGTATCTTTTACTCTATTCCTTCTCTGTTTCAAGGAAAGCACTACTGCCAAAGTTTCTCTTGGTTTTTTTCTAATGAAGGACATTTTTTTTTTTAGGTTTCTTTGCTGAAACAGCGGTTACGAAATGGCCCGATGAATGCTGATTTACCAAAACCTCTCTCGCAAATGGAACCAGAGGCTGAAGGCGTCACTAAAGAGAGCACAGATGGTGATGTAGAGCCAGTAGGTAAGCTTCAGCTTGTCAGAAGGTTATGTTAAAAACTAGAGGAGGATGGTGAGAGATTCTAGGGCAGGAAGTAGTAGACGTGGACTGAGGTAGAAGTAAAGTGTCCCTGACCCTAATATTTCCAGAAAGATTCAACTGAGTCAATTTTAAGGATCTTATTGACTTAATTAGACCATTCATGAATCAGGCAGTACACCCCTTCTAGCAGATAGAAAAGAGCTCCTGGGAGCTCTACAAAATGAAAGACTTTCATAAGCAGAAGGGAGTGGGACAAGGAAGTTATAGTAGCAAAAAGTAGATTGGTTGTGACAAGGTCCCTTTCCTTTAGGGGATGCAGGGGTCTGTCAGGCATGTGACCTCCCTAGTGTTGACCAGGTGATTCCTGATGCACTGGTTTCAGATTCCATTTCTGGGAGAGGCTGAAACTGTAATTAAGTCTCAGTTTGGTGATGTGGGGCTTAGCTTAAGCCTCTATTTTGGACCTGTTTTTAGCAGATGCAAGAGTTTTGATGTTTTTTTGGGCTCTTTGTTTATTGTTTTCCAAGAGAAAGTGAGTAATTGTTTTGACACTTGAAAGTCTGTGAGTAGCACCACATTTTCATTGTAATTGAAATTCATTATATTATACTGTTTTACTGATAGCAGTAGCTAGATTTCATAGAAAAACGTTAAGTCTGTTCAAGATTAAGGAATATGCTCTTTGTCATCATTTGTCTCTTTTAGTTTTTAAGTATTATTGCTTACGTATTTCTACAATCAAAGATGCCAATATTTGCCCTATTATTTGCTTTGTAATTGTAAAAGAAGGAATAGTTAAATTATGTTTTAAAATCCAATTGTAGTCCTCCCTACTCTTTGAGGCTTTGTGGTAACTATTTAGTAAACTTCCCATTTCTTATTTACTAGCTTTATCACAAAGAGATTTGTGATAAACTTTTGGTCCAGCCAGTGCTGGAGTAAGGTGCTGAGCAGCCATTTATCTGAGCAACCAACCTGTAAGGGCTCCTGAAACACCCCTGGGCTATGTCATAAATGTAAGGAGATGGAGAAAGCTGTACTTGCCAGAATTCAACTCTGGATGAGATTAGAATTCTTTGGAAGGAATACTTTAGTGATCCTTTGGGGATTGGTGCTAAGACATGGGAGGCACTTGTAAATAGCAAAAGAGGTCATCAAACTGTCTTTGAAGGAGGGTGGATTCAGTTAACGTTAGTTAACTCTTGAGTGTTGTGTGCCATTTGGGTTGGGGTTGAACCACAGAAGAAGAGGTGAATGTATTACGTAGCTTCTTCAGCTGCAGATCCCACAAATAGTGGCAGAGTAGAGGTTTGGAAGGGCACCCCTCTCTTCTCAATCTGGCTCAGAGTATAACAGAGTGTTGGAATGAAAATACAGTCCTGTGTACTAACAGAGTAGCTGTTCCCAGGGAGCCCTTAGATTCCTCACTGACTGCCCCTGCTTATACTGCTTTATTAATAGTGGGAGATGGAGCTTCTGCTAAAACACTGGAAATACTTCAGCAAAGAGTTAAGCGTCAAGAGAATCTACTGCAGCGCTGCAAGGAAACCATTCGGTCGCATAAGGAACAATGTATGCTGTTAACCAGTGAAAAAGAAGCCCTGCAAGAACAACTAGATGAAAGACTTCAAGAACTAGAAAAGATGAAGGTAAAAGAGAGAATGATTGTGGTTTAACGCAGCCCTGTGATGCTAGATCCACAGGCCCCAGCGTGGCCTGCACTTCCTCTGGAAAGCCTTCCCCCTTCCTTTGTAGACAGCATGGAAAGGGCCCCTGAGTGCCCTGGGCTTCATAGCATTTACCATCCTTTTGACACATCCTGTGTTCTCTTCTCCTATTAGACTTGTAGGAGTATTCAAATTAGAGAAAATGTTTAGAGTTCTCATATGAGGAGAAGCTTTATTAGAGATGGAAATGAATTTTTAAAATTTTTTTAGGAGCTTCATATGGCTGAGAAGACTAAACTTATCACTCAGTTGCGTGATGCAAAGAACTTAATTGAACAGCTTGAACAAGATAAGGTAAAACAACAAAACTTATGATACTAAAATTTGTCAAGGGGCACCCCAGTTCATTTTTGGAAGCAATTGGCAGCATGCAGACTTCTGCTTTCCAAAATTATTACAGCTGCTTCCATGAAAAATCTTTTTGTTTTAATTTCTAGATTTATATAACCATTAGCATTAGTTTTGTATCATGTGAAGCTGAATCTGTGATTTCTTGATCCTAGTCAGCATTTTGATTTATAGATTAGAATACTGTTGCAAAAGAAATTTGTTTACAGAACAGAACTACTTTTTAGAGAAAAGTTAAATTATTTACAGTTAAGGCATTACTAAATGTGAATGATATAAGTATTGTCTTTCAGATATAATGGAAACAGATTAATCTCACAAATAAATTGCCTAAAAAGTAAAGAAATGGTAATGTATATGTTAGCGTAAACAGAAATTTCTTCAAATAAACTTTAGAATGTATAGGTGAGATTGGCAGTTTAGAGTTGGAACAGCAACTTTAGCTACGGCAGCAAAGACAGCTAAAAAATTCATGGGCAAAACAGTTTTGACCAAAGCCTTTCAGCACCGGGTTCTTGGGTCCTGTTTTAAAAGTAGCTTCCAGTTAGTTCCACATCATCCACCGTGTTCTTTAATATGGTACTTTATAGCTGCAGTATTTTAAGTGGCCATGTAATTAAGAACATGTTAGAGCTGTTCTGCTATTGAAATGTATTGGCAGTTTTTTCATCCTGTTCATTTTGCTAGATTCTATTCCATAAACTTCATGAAGGCCCTCTTTAAAAACAAACAAACTTTTTATTTTGAAAAACTTAAAACATTTACAAAAGTTTAAAGATTAATAAAAGGAATTCCTGTGAACCCATCACCCAACTTCAACAGTTAACATCTCCTGGCTAATATTGTTTCATCTGTACATTCCCAGCCCCCAATATCCTCATCCCAGGATTGTTTTAGAGCAAATCTAAGAAATCTTATCATTTCTTCCATAAGTATTTTAATGTATATTTAAAATAAAGGTCTTTTTTTTAAATAAAAATATAACCACATTATCATGATCACATCTAAAAATTTAATAGCAATTCCTTAGTACAGTCAACTACCTAGACAGTTTCAGATTTTCCCTTTTGTCCCATACATTTCTTTCCCATTTTTATGAATCAGGATCCAAATGAGGTTCATTACAGTCGGTTGATGTGACTCTTAAGACTTCTTTTAATCTATAGATTCCCCCCCTCTCTCTCTCTCTCTCTCTCTCTCTCTCTCTCTCTCTCTCTCTCTCTCTTTTCCATTGTGCTTTGTTTTTTGAAGAAACTGAAGGCCCACAATTTTCTTTTGGAATTTTTTATAATAATGCCCCACTTACCTGGTTTTTAATCTGTTCATTAATATTAGCCATCTGGAAGAGTCATACCCTAAAGCAAGGGTTGACAAACCCTGGAAGTAAGGTAATACTCTGCTTAATATCATAAAATAGCTGTCACAGAGTCTTATGTTTCAAGAGACAAGTTGAACCACCCATTTTTTGTTAGTTGCAAATGACTGATTTAATATATACTATTTGATTATATTTTCCCCCAGCGACCTTCATTTCTTGTGTAGATTATCCAGAGAGTGGGAAGACAGTAGCAATTAGCAAATTGGAGGAATGCCTCACTGACAGTAATAAGGAGTGGTGTTGGGACCAGAGACTGTCACAAGAGGAAAGAGAAAAACCAGGTAGCTCTGTACCGCAGTCTTGGTCCATCCAGTGTGGCAGCAGTAACCTTATACTCTCAGCAGCCTCTGGGACTTTCCCCATGTTACAGCGCAGTTCAATAATTGTAGTTCATGATTGGTTCTGAGCCAAGTACTAAAGGTTATATTTTGTTGAATATAAACTGTTTACTAAGATAGGGAAAATTATAGTAAACATTTATAGAAAGATTATAAAATCTTTTAACTAAAATGTGTTGTTAATTATTAAAAGATTACAGTTATTATTAAGATAATTTTTTATATTAAGAATACCCTGATATGCCAGGTAACTGGTTATTGTATATAGTGTAGTATATACACAGGGCACAGACTAAATACTAAATACTAAAAACTAAATACTAAAATAATTCGTATGCTGTACTTAGTAAGAGACATTATGTTTTCTGCCCTTTAAAGTAAGTTTGATATGTGCTATTGATAATGCAGTTTTGTTACGCAAATGCTTTAGAGTCTGCACTTCTGTTTAGGGGATGGTAATAGCAGAGACAAAACGTCAGATGCATGAAACCCTGGAAATCAAAGAAGAAGAAATTGCCCAACTTCGTAGTCATATCAAGCAGATGACTAGCCAGGGAGAGGAATTACGGGAACAGAAAGAAAAATCTGAAAGAGCTGGTAAGAACTCAGGGGTTACTTGTTTTATGTTAGAAATAAAAAATCATGTAAAGTGCTTGACCAACCAACATTTAGAAAATTGGTTAAATATGGATAAAAATGTTTAACTGTAGAGATTCTTTATAAAGACACTGTGGAGTGTTCCACAGAAGAGGCAGGGGTTGGTAAACTATGGCCTATGGGTAAAATGCAGCCCATGCCTGGCCTGTTTATGTAGAGCCCTGCAAAGCCTGAAGTATTTATTATCTGGCCTCTTATAGAAAATGTTTGCTGACCACTGCCTTAGACTATCAAAATTCAGGTTTACAACTTTGAAACTCCCCAAGTAGGCACAGCATGGTACATATTAAATAACTGCTACCTTTTTGATGATCTAGGGTAAATAAAAAGTGTGAGATGTAGTCTGCTTTTTAAGAGACTGATGGAATAATTCAGTGTTATACATAACTGCAATATGTTTTGACCCAATAAATGCTAGACTGTAAAGTGTAGAGACCAGTATTCAGCAAGGTATGATACTGAATAATGCTCGGAAAGAAAGTAGAGATGCTAGAAAGAGGAGAGAGCAGGGTGAACTGGTGCCTTCAGGTTAGTGAGGATTGAGTTGACTTGGGCCTCAGATAATGAATAGAATGGGCCTAAACAGAGAGATGGGGGCAGCACATATTTCAGACTTAAGATCATAAATGGGCCCAGTGACCATAGGGGGTGTGTGTATCAACTGGAAACCATTCTTGCTGAAGTGGGAAATGAAGTTGGATTGTGAAGGAACTGACTGTTTAAAAGTCTGTATAAGTGAGTAGCTGAGTTTAGACTTTGGTAAACAAGGAAACCAGTAATAGGAAAGCATAATGTGATGGAAGCCAGTGTTGTAGGTAGAAAAGAAATCAAGTGGAAAGTCAAACTTAAAAGCAAGGGTAGAAATCCAGGCTTTGGGAACTGAGAGCTTTGGCCACTAGGATGGTGGGTCTAGGAAGGAGAGGAAGAGTCAGATTTGCAGAATTTGGTATCCAGTTAACTTGGAGGGGCAGAAGAAAAGTAGGAGTCCAAGATGATGCCAGAGTTTTAAGGTTAGGAGGCTGAATGAATCAGGTGAAGTCAGAATAGGAAGTCTAAATGGGGACACTGAGGAATAGAGTGAAATGGTGAGTTTGCTTAGATTCTTTGAATTTGGACCTATCATGAGGTTTCCAGATGGAATTGACCTGTAGGAATTTGGAAATAAAAAATCGGAGCATCTTTTAGGAGTCGTTAGCCTAAGGTTGAAGCCTATGGTTCGATCTGTAGAAGAAGCTGATTTCTCTGAAAGATTGTTTTACTGGTAGTAGAAGCAGTGGTAGCTTTAGCAGCTGCTAATAGCCAGACTTACTTTATGCAAGGCTCTGTCATCAATGCTTTGCTCGTATTCACTTGTGTATGTATTTGTATTTAATCCTCAAAATTTCTATGACTTGGGTATTACTATTATCCTCATTTCACAAATAAGAAAGGAGACAAGAAAACCTAGGAATATAGAAGTTAAGTAACTTGCTTACATTCACCCACAGAGAGTAAATGTATAGTCAGGATTTGAATCTGGGCATTTTGAGTCCAGAGCCTATGGTCTTAACACAGAGATATTGAGTTTGGCAAAGAGACATAAATGAAAACAAAAAAAGTAACCTGAGAAGTCATAGGAATTATGGATACTTATGCTTCTGGGGGAATATAGGAGGCATTTCCAAAAGTGTGGGAGGTAGGATGAAGATTTTTTAAAATGTCTTTTAATTTGCATGAGGATTTGATTCCCAGGATGCAGTTTCAGAAATGATTTTAGAAACCAGATTGTAAGGTTTAAGGAAAGGAATGGGTCTGGATGAGAGAGGCAGTTGGTTGTGCTCATAAATATCTCCTCATCTCCTTATAGTTGTTTTATTGACAGGTGGCTGGGAAATTTAGAAATGTGCTCCCCAAAAGCCTAAGATTTCCCTTCAGAGAGCATTAATGGGTAGAATCTCTCAGATTATGATCTCTAAAGACTTCGCTGAAGCAGCTGGAGACTCGTGAGACGCTGTTAAACAGCTTTGCTTTCCGTGAGCAGAAAACCTAATGCAGTCTCAGCTTCTCATGTCAGGCCTTTTCATTTTTAGGACTGCTTTTGTTGACTCTTGTAGCCAGCTGAGAGAAAATAATGCCGGTCAGGGATTACATTTCCTTTTAAAATTGAGGTGCATCTTGTGAGGAGGTAGAAACCCATGAATAACAAGTAAAAAGAGGCACACGATGAAAAGGCAGACAAAATATACAGTTAATTCATATGTAGGATAAAAATTTCCCAGGCTGCTGTTCCAGTCAACTCTTTTGTAATACAGCCTTCCTTCTCTTGCTTCTCCAGAGCACAGATGTATTTTGTCTTTATTTTTACAAATGAGGTATAGTTGATGTACAATCTTACATAAGTTTCAGGTGTACAACATAACATAGTGATTCACAATTTTCAAAGGTTATACTCCATTTATAGTTATTACAAAACATTGGCTGTATTTCTTGTGCTGTACAATGTATCTTTGTACCATATGTATTTTATGCATGGTAGATTGTACCTCTTATGTATTTTGTCTTTAAATGTGATTTTCATAAAACTATATTTCTGTAATATATCATAGTCTATAAGCTGAGAAACTTATCTGTTAATAATACTGTCAAAATATTTAAAGTTAATAAATACTTAAAGAGAGAATTAAGATTTACAGTTATTTAATAGATATATTTATTTTGGAAAGTCTTTGGATAACACAGTTATGAGTGCTTTTATAGCTATTTTCAAAATTATATTTGTAGTCATAATTATTGAGGTTTATGATAGAAAGTTGTAACATACTTCCATATTGAAGATGTTGCCCTTTAAATCTATAATGAAAGTTAGTTTTGTGCATCAACTGAATTTCATCTAATGGCTTTAGTTAAGTCTGAACAGAATTGTTATAATGTGATTCTTAGTTCAAATATAAAATGTATTTGCCAATTGACAGAAAAGTCCCAATTTAGTACTAAAAGTAAGAAAAGGTCTTTGTAAAGGAAATAGAGTTTTCATAAATTTTTATAAACATCATTTGGCTCTTGGAGAATTCAATTGCTCTGTTAAATGTTTGTCTTTCTCTTTCTTAGATTTAAAATTCAAAGGCTAAAAAACACATAAGAGCTGGCCATGTGAAGGAAACACTAACATTAAAGTTTGTGGTTGTTAAGGTTTTTAGAAGTAAATGTGTCTACATAAAATAATTATCAAAGGATCTGAACTCTCCTAATGCATTTTTGATTGTAAAAAATTTAACTCACATATTTAGCAGTTCTTGACATGTGGATATTAGTAGACAAATGGCTACTTTTGGGGGCTCACTTATTCTGGAGATCAAAATGCGGCTCACATACATTCCTCACTACTTTTCTTAGAAAACAGTCTGTTGCACTGCTTCTCATAGTTTTTCTAGACAAACTGTGATGATTCTCATATGTTGGAGGACAAAGGAAATCTGAGTGTCTCTGATTTTAAAAAGAATAATACTATCATAAAATACCAAGACTATGGGAATATGGTAACATGCCTACTTGATGCTGTATCAGCTTGTAGTACTTATTCTGCTCTACAGTGGAGCTGGTAGGCATGTTTTCTGAAGTACAATACTATAGCACTTTTGTTAAAATTATTTCAGTGAATAAAGAAAACCAAAAATAAATATATTTGTTACAAGCATTTTACTACAACTGTTGATAGTATTCCTTTCTAGGTGTTACTTAAAAACAGATGGTCATATCGTCAAGTAACCAGATTTTAAATTTGGAGAATTCTGGTGATTCAGCTTAAGTATGTGATGGTGTTTTTTTAGGTACTAGGTACTATTACTAATTGTCTAGAATATTACCTCTTCAATGCAGCACTGATGCAGAATGTTAATGCTGCTAAAGTTCACGCTAGGTCTTGGGTATTCTTTGTGTGCATGTGTGTGTATGTTTTACCTAGGATAGGAGGTAGAATAGCTGGCTAATCATTAATGTAGTATATTACCCAAAAATTGGAAAATAGAGAAAATGAAAACACGTTGCTGTTGTTTCAATACACTTCCATTTAGTCTTTTCTCAATCCTTATTTTATACGATTGTAATCATAATTGTCCATATAATTTTGTATGCTCCTTTTTCTTTATTTAGCATTATATTAGGAGTAGTTTTACATGTTGCTGAAGTACTGACATTTTAATGGCTTTGTCAGAATGCATGTACATCATTAACCATCTCCCTATTGATCAGCACCTAGATTATTTTCTACTTTCACTATTCTGAATAATACTGTAACAACTTTGTAATACAGCTTATTCCATCCTTGAATTTTTTCTCTGGATAAAGTCTTACCCATAGACTTTTAGTCTTTTTTGTTAATTACCTTTAAGAGATTTAAATATAGCCATTACAAAAAAGAACCCATATCATAGTATTAACACCCTGTCCTTAAAATGTTCTTGCCTACAACTGTGCAAAATGAATAAAATATTCTGCTCGGATTAGGAAAGTTTCCAGCGCGCACACTGACTTTTGTAAAACTTGTTTCCATTTCATGTACCCTGTCTTTGCTGAAGTTCTGTTTTTATATGATTGTCTGCATTTTAAAATGTAAAGTAACTCACAACATTCTTTGCTTTTTTATTGTCATGTTGTGTTTGTGCAGGAAATAAGTTTCTTTTTCATTTGTATAGTATAAACCTGATATACCAAAGACATTCAGTGGAACATTTATTTGAAGGACCCTTTAAAATAGAGTTTATTTTTAAATAATGTATAAGATTTATGCATATTTATATAACACACAAAAATCACATGTGTATTTAAGTGCTTTATTAGTTGTTGATAATTTATGTAACAGAGTTTTCTTGGAGTCTTAAGTCTCACAAAACATCTTATTTTTGTGCATCCACACATGCCAATAAGTGAATCATGGTGCCTTTCCCAAGCCTTGTATGAACAGGACTGGGGTAAGGGCTGTTTTTTCTTATCATGGGTACTTAGAATAAGCTTTACAAAGAAAATTCCATGTTTCTCAGGCAAAAGAATATGAATTAAAGTTGAATTTAAGTATGCCATGTTAGGTGAGTAGTATGTACACATTTGGGCACTGAATGAACACCTGATGGAAAATTTTATTATTTTAAATGGAATTAGATTTTAATTTAATATAGGTTTTTTATTTCATAGTCATGTATTTGTAGGTGCTTGATACATTTCTACAATAGTAGCTGTACATACATACATACCTTTAGAAAGTCATTGTCAGCCTGCACTTACTTATGTCCCTGGCAACGTCACTGTTACTGGAAAGCACCAGCAACTAGAGGAACACATTTCTTTGCTACAGAATCATATTTTCCATTTAATTAAATTTACTTAGCTCTAGCCTAATATTTTTCAAGATCATCCTGATGTTTTCAAAGTATTTGATAGTAAATTTGCATGGTTAATGTAAGGAGTGCATGAAATTTGGATAGATCTGTAAAAATTTTAAAGGTCAAAGCATAGTTAATCCTTTGAGTGAATCCTGTTGTGTATTTTGGGAAGTGGCTTGAAAAGTAGATTTCCATTGCACATGTGATATTAAATTTCTGAAGGCCCCAACTTATAAGTATTGCAATATCTGGTTTTTGCCACTAGGTGGTAGCATTATTTTATTTTCATTTATGTAAACTCTAGACCAGTGGTTTTCAAACTTTTTAATCACAGGGATCTCTTTACACTCTTAAAGCTTATTGAGGTTTCCAAAGAGTATTTGTTTGTGTGGGCTATATGGATTGATATTTATTATATTAGAAATTAAAACTAAGTAATTTTTAAAAAGTTCATTTTAAAATAACAATTATAAACCTATTACATGTAAGTATTGAATACTTTTATGAAAATTACCCATATTTCCCAAAACACAATTTAGTGTGAAGAATGGCATTGTTTTACATTTTTGCTTATCTTATTGTTTGGCTTAATAGAAGATAGCTGTATTTTCATGCCTGTTTCTACATTCAGTCTGTTGTGATAGGGTCACAGAAAGGGTCTCATGACCCTAGGATTTGTGGACCACACTTTGAAAACTGCTGCTCTAGACTTTTGCTTTTATTCACAAAAGACACTTGATGATTGGATGGGAATTCTGATAAATCTTTGTGTTGTTTTTTTCTGTTAATTTGCATTTCATTCATTTCATAGTACTAGCTGTGTTTTTTTTGGTTTTATATCACATGCATTTTAGCAGCTTTTTTGCTGGGATAAAGAAATAAGCACTGGCTTACTTATTCATTCTTGATGTTATGAATCAGCTTCTTAGTTAATCTAGAGGTGGCAGCCTTTCCACATTTCTGCCTCTTTGCTTTTTCCCTGCAGGGGGAGTAGAGTGGGTCTTGTTATTTTTACAGTAAAGTGTCCCCTGGGACAGTGCAACAAAACAGTAATGCTGCCTAGAATCTCAGAATTCCGGCATTTGTTATTTATTATGATTGGTTAGGACATTGAGGATGAGGAGGGGGAAAGACAGTGAAGTGGCAAAAGCAAATTTCACATTCTTCCTAGCTTAGCCTGAGGATTAGTTCTTTTATACACCTCCTCCCAACCCCACCCCATCCCGTCTGCCTTATTACTTCAACTATCTTTTTGTGAAATATTTTCTTTATATCACCCAATGCCTAACATATGCTTGGCAGATGTCAAGCATCTAATAAATATATGATGAATGAATGGTTGGATTATTGAGCTGTAGATTGCCAACCTTTCTCATGTAACTCATATAGTGAGCATTTGTCCATTTTCATAATTCCCATGGATGTGAGTAAACCTCATCTGAAGGGGAAAGTGATGAGCCAGCAATAAAAGGTCTGCCCTGTGTTTTTTCTTAACTGATAAGGACCATTATCTTAACTAAGAGGACCATTCTTAAGGTACATTCAATTTATTCTAGAAATATTTTCAAAGTTTTTTTTTTTTTAAAGCAAATATTGCCTGAGATACATTGAATTTTGCTTTGGAAGAACACAACGTGTTCTTGCAACATTTGGCGGCAGTTCGTGCTTAGCCTTCCTGTTGGTGTGTGCTGTGACCATGGTTTCTTTGTGCACTCTTGCATGTTGGCAGAAGACTTGTCAGCTGGGGCTGATGCACGCTTTCTTTCTCCCCACTCACTTATCCTGTGTTGGTAATTGGAAGACAAATTATGTAAACATTCAGAACATACTTCTTTAGTACTCAACATTAAGATCCTAGCATAGTTTCATTTTGGAACGAGTGGGGAATTCACTTGAGAATATTATAGGCTAAGGACACCACTTTACTATGTCTGGTGGTTGCAAGATCAGAAGGTGAGATGTTTCTAGTTCGTAAGTAAGCTCTCAGTATATCCTCCTTCAACATTGAAATGGGACTCGTTGGACGCAGACTTCCTGTAAGGAAGTGGCTTCATTTGTGGTAGAGTGTAGAGTGGGTTTGAAATAAGTTTTCTGTATGTGGATGTAGAAATGTGTTTTATTGCCTCTTTAAAATTTTATTTTGGGGGGACTTAACATTTTCATAAAGCAAGATGGAGGTGGAAAGCAGTGAGTTTTTGTATGTCTGTCAGAGGTATAATAACATGCTGCATTTTGTTGAGAGTTCGAAGCCATCAGTAATTTATTGGTTCAGAAATTCTGGTTTAGTAAGGTATATTATTGCTCAGCTGAGCTTGATCAATGTCAGCATTCTTAGTTTTAAAAAATAATGCAAGGTAAGGATTGTTCCTTAAATCCTGTATATTTAAGTTGATTTATCATCTGGAGGAGAAGTTGGATGACTCAGTTGTTACATTTGAATGAGGACATCTCAAAGGTGTCTTTTTAGGTATAAAATTATATGGTTCTCTGACAAGGTGGCAGAAAGTAGGAAGAAAGGATTAAATTTAGATGAAAAGAACTTTGGAACCAGATCTGTCCTACCTTAATCATTATATGATGGATAATCAAGTGACTTAGGAAAGCTATTTTGGAGGATTAAACACTAAAATTAGAATATAATATAGGAGAATATACTAAAATTTACTGAGTATGGTTAGAAAAGTTAACTATTGGAAAATTATATCCAAATAGGAACTTTTTGGCATAGGTTTTTTTGTTGTTATTTGAGAAAGTGAGAGCACTACATCTATTTTTATACTATATCGGATTCTGGAATTTAAAGAAAACAATGAAAATTCACTTAGTATTGACTGTGTACAGTTTTGTTTTATTTTGCTTAATTGACAAAAGTTTTTCACTTAAAACTCTGTCTTGCTGGAAGAATATCAAAACTATCTTCAGGTTCTCTAGAGCCTGATTTAAGATATTTCTGTGAAGTGCTTAGAAGGGCTAATGTAAGTGCAATCTTACCTGCCAAATATTAGCAGTAAGGAAAAGATTGTGATGACATCTAATAAGCATTTTAAAATATCGTCATTCCATTTTTCCATGTTTTTTTCCCAGATTTAAACCTTCAGCTCAAACTAAGCAGTAAGCACTCTGCTACAGAATTTCTTTCCCGTAATTGATCAGTTTACTCCACTTGTTTTTGAGAAACTAGGAAACTAATTTCTTATTCCTAGCAAGAGGAGCTTCTTAGTGCTTGACCCCAGAATTTATAGGAAAAGAATATCTAACTAAAACAAAGAGCATTTCCCTTTAAATACTTTATTTACCAACATATTTATGTCTAAGGATTATCATCTTGGTGTTTGCAGGAAAATATCAGTAAAGTTGGAGTAGGAATCTTTAAAAATAATTTCAGCTAATTAATATGCATTTGAAATTTAGACCTTATTTGAACTATAGTTTTATACTTTGTGCATATAAAATGAATAAATTGGGTAGATTTTTTTAATATCAAAAACATGGTTGCCAGAGAAGTGTTTTTGTTTTGTTTTGTTTTTTAACGTAGTGAGCAAAGTAAGTTGTGTTTCCTGGTTGTTACCAGAATTCAGCCTTTCTCTTGCCTTTTTCTATACCTACTACAGTTCATCATTAAGAAAATGCTTTAGAATACGTGTTTGCTTCAGGTATGCAATTCCTTTGCCCAAACCATTGTCTGTTAAGTCAAATTGTGGTTAATAAAGGGGCTTTTAAATGAGATATCATAGGTTGAAGTTCCACATTTCTTATACCACTGGGAGTGAAAATACTACACATGTCAATGGACTGTCACCTCTGGATATATGTTTCTTAAAAGGATTAAAACCCATCTTGAAAACTGATGTTTTATTTATAGTTCGTCTCTTTGGTAAAGGGAAGTCTGGTGTCTATCTAGTCTGTGAGGACTAAAGGAAATAGTCTAGGATGATAATAGCCGTAGGATTTTCACAGGCTACTATTCTGTCAGTAGAGAGAGAAAGAAGGGGAGAGAGAGGGAAAGTGTATGTTTGCACACATATGCAGTGCTCACATACATATATACACACACACGCATATACACACAAATATACATAAACACACACATATATTTTTGGTGTCAAGTTACCCAGCTCTTGCACCCATTATATATGACTTTGTTTGATACTAGATGAGCTGTCCTTAAAGATCTTATTACTACTCTAGCCTAGATGATTGTTTTTTAAGGGCCTGAATTCTTACTTATTTCACCCAAGAACTCCCTGCTGGTAGTGCCTTTTTATACACGTTGAATCAGGTAAAGATATTTTTCTAGTTAACTACACTAATTCGAAACTTACACAGTAGTAGGTTTCGTATCAAAATACATTGTTTAAATATGTGATTCAGACAGTAAATATTAAAAAAAAAACCCTGCTGTTATCATATGGTTAAGAGGTTTTTAAAAATAAGATTAGTCAAAGAATAATTTTTTCATTCTTAAAAATGTCCTAGTGAGTATATAATAGTATTACCTAGTTATTGATAATAATTAGATAATTATTAGATAATTGATAATAATTAGATAAGAACTGCATCACAAACAAAAAAGCAATTGGAATTATATACTACAGAAGTAGGTACAAGTCTTCATTTCTTTGAATTTGCTATCCATAAGGACACTTATGGGGAGAGTGGGCAATCTTTAGTAATTTAATATTTTTTCTAATATTTTTTCTAACTTCTGAGCTTAAGTTCATATAAGCAATCTTAAGATCTGAATCCGGAACTCAATGACAAATTGCTTTCAGTGACTGGACATTTCTGTGGCTTTTAACTACTCAGATATCTCTTGGCTTAAAACAGTGATGAGTTTTTTAACCTCTTCTGCTACTGCTGCTCTTAGTTCCCATAAATTGAATGTAAAACACTTTAGCTCAATGATAGTATTTCTTGAGATACTTGTTTTCTGCTGTTTTCATTATAGCTTTTGAGGAACTTGAAAAAGCCTTGAGTACAGCCCAAAAAACAGAAGAAGCACGGAGAAAAATGAAAGCAGAAATGGAGGAGCAAATAAAAGCCATTGAAAAAACAAGTGAGGAGGAGCGTAACAGACTTCAACGAGAATTAGGCCACGTGAAACAGGAGGTTGTTAATGTAATGAAAGTAAGAATAATTCTGGATTGAAATGGGCTATGGCAGTGTTGAAACTTAAGTCTTATGCTTTTCCTACATCTTTGATAGTAAAGAAGAGTTAATTAGTATTTTGTTTGAGACCTTGATCATTTCATGATGTTTAGGATATAGGAAAAAAGCACTTTGATAGAGAAATGAATGTGTACCTTTTTGGCTATACTTCCCAGAGATAGTCTCTGCATATAATTTCTCTCTAATGTTTTCTAGTCCTCCCTTTAATTAATTAACTAAGTTATTTCTTTGGCTACATTGGGTCTTACTTGCAGCACATGGGATCTTCATTGTGGCGTGTGGGATCTTCTGTCGTGGTGCGCGAGCGCGCAGGTTCAGTAGTCGCGGCACGTGAGTTTAGTTGCCCTGTGGCATGTGGGATCTTAGTTCCCTGTCCAGGGATCAAACCCACATCCCCTGCATTGGAAGGTGGATTCTTAACCACTGGACCACCGGGGGAGTCTCTTTATTTATTTATTTTTTAAACACAAAAGATGGCATGTTATTTTTACTGATCTGTATTTTGCTTTTCCACTTAATAATCTGTCTTGGAGGTTGTTCTTTATTATTGAGTTGATAATGATGCCCCATTTGTTTTAAAGACTGCTCGGGACTTCATTGTATGAATAGCTCATAATTTAATCAGTCTTCTGCTGATGGTTATTTAGGCTTTCAGTTTTTACTGTTGGAAATTGTGAATATCCTTATCGTATTTGCTCACATCTGTGTTTCTTTAGAATAGATTCCTAGAAGTGGAATCTAGGAAAACATTACGTGTATTTATAATTATTGGATAGTTGCTACAAGCTCAATGAAGGACAGTTCATACTCATGAGCAATGTATTAGAATATGTTCCCCCCCTCACAAAGATGGTATTACCTGAATTTTTTTATCTTTCCAAGCTAAGTTAAAATAATGACATCATTGTAGTTTTTTTAAAATAAATTTATTTATTTGTTTATTTTTGGCTGCATTGGGTCTTCATTGCTGCACGTGGGCTTTTCTCAAGTTGTGTCGAGCAGGGGCTACTCTTCATTGCGGTGCGCGTGGGCTTCTCACTGCAGTGGCTTCTCTTGTTGTGGAGCATGGGCTCTAGGCACATGGGCTTCAGCAGTTGTAGCACGTGGGCTCAGTAGTTGTGGCTTGCGGGCTCTAGAGCGCAGGCTCAGTAGTTATGGCGCACGGGCTTAGTTGCTCCGTGGCATGTGGAATCTTCCCGGACCAGGGCTCAAAACCATGTCCCCTGCATTGGCAGGTGGATTCTTAACCACTGTGCCACCAGGGAAGTCCTGTAGTTTTAATATGCATGTTTCTTAACCAATATGACAAACATGTTTTTGTATGTTTACAGGAATTTATAGTTTTCCTTTTTGAGTCGCCCGATCAGATCCTTGATTCATTTTCCTCTTGGGCTGTTGGTCTTTTTCTGATTTGTAGAAGCTTTTTACCTATAGTAAGAATTAGCCATTGGATATAAGGTGCGTTTATCCAAATAATTTTCTCAGTTTGTTATTTGTTGTCTTTGTTTATGATTTGCTTTTGTTTTGGTTTTTTTTGGGTTATGTAGAAAGTTTTCTTTTCTTTAAATGCTATCTGGATTTTGTTCTGCTTTAAAAACACATTCTTCAGTTGAGATTAAAAATCTTTTTTTATTTTTCTCATCTAACACTTTTTTTTTTTTCTTTTGTATCCTTTGACCAGCATCTTCCAATTTCTCCATCCCCAGACCCGGTAACTTTGCCTTCCATCACACCAAGTTTTTATTTTATTTTATTTTATTTTATTTTATTTTATTTTATTATTTTATTTTATTTTATATTTTATTTTATTTTATTTTATTTTATTTATTTTATTTGTATTTATTTGGCTGTGTTGGGTCTTCGTTGCTGTGCACGGGCTTTTCTCCAGTTGAGGTGAGCGGGGGCTACTCTTTGTTGTGGTGCGCAGGCCTCTCACTATGGTGGCTTCTCTTGTTGCAGAGCACGGGCTCTAGTTGTGCGGGCTTCCGTACTTGTGGCTCACAGGCTCTAGAGCCCAGGCTCAGTAGTTGTGGTACACGGGCTTAGTTGCTCCGCGGCATGTGGGATCTTCCCGGACCAGGGCTCGAACCCATGTCCCCTGCATTGGCAGGCAGATTCTTAACCACTGCACCACCAGGGGAGCCCTCTCATCTAACACTTTTGTTTTCATTTTTTATGGTTAAATCTTTGATCCAACTGAAATTTATTTAGTGTGAGGAGTGAGGTAGGGATCCAACTTAAATTTTTTCCAAATGACTACCTAGTAGCCTTCAAATCATTTCTTTAATAACCCATGTTTTCCCTTCTGACATGCCATACTACCTTTATTACATACTAAATTATTGTAGTGCTACGTATGGGCCTTCTGGATTCTCTGTGCTGTTCCACTGCTTTGTCTGACCATGTGCTGGTATTACACTAATACCAGTTTTATAATATGTTTTAGTTTTATAATGTTCTACTATTTGGTAGCCTCTCCTTGTTACTCTTATTTTTCAGAAGAGATCAGCTATTCTTCCATGTTTATTTTGTCCAGTGGGCCTTCCCTCATTTTGTTTTATTTGATTATATTAAATTTTTAAATTTATTTAGGGTGATTTGACATTTTTATAAGATTGAGTCCTCCTATTCAAGAAAGAACAAGGTCAATACTTTTTTTTTAATAAATAAATTTATTTTTGTCTGTGTTGGGTCTTTGTTTCTGTGCGAGGGCTTTCTCTAGTTGTGGCAAGCGGGGGCCGCTCTTCATCGCCGTGCACGGGCCTCTCACTATCGCGGCCTCTCTTGTTGCAGAGCACAGGCTCCAGATGCGCAGGCTCAGTAGTTGTGGCTCACGGGCCTAGTTGCTCTGCGGCATGTGGGATCTTCCCAGACCAGGGCTCAAACCCGTGTCCCCTGCATTAGCAGGCAGATTCTCAACCACTGCGCCACCAGGGAAGCCCAATACTTTTTAATAAGTAGTAGTACATGCCTGGAAAGCTAGGCATAAATAGATGGGTGTAGCCGGAACACCCTGACCATGGTGGAGTGCCCTCTCTGAGAGAATCCTTATTCCTCCTGCTGTGCTTCCCTATCCTGATTGGTGGGGAACATCTTTGTATGATGTGGAATTGGAGCTTCAACCCCATAGGACTGACCATTGCAGCTGCAGCTCTCCTTGTCTTAAATGAGGAGCAACACTTTATTGGTTTTTCTTTTAACTCTCAAGAGTTTGGTGACTTTTGGTTTATGTGGGAAATATGTTCCAATTTTTCCTCTTACGAAGCTATTAACTTGATTATAATAAAGTATTATTTAGTTGTAGAGTTACGTATTTTATTCTGGGTGTCTCACTTTAACTATTTGGTTGCTTTTCAGAAATCCTCAGAACAAATTGCAAAATTACAGAAGCTTCATGAAGAGGAGCTGGCCAGCAAAGAGCAGGAACTGACTAAGAAGTTTCAGACCCAAGAAAGGGAATTTCAGGAGCAAATGAAAGTAGCTCTTGTAAGTACCTATTTTGTTTTGGCCACATTATAAAGTTGTCAGCCCCTTCACCCCTGCCTCCCAGCTTGAGGTCACGCTACTGGCACCCGTAACATTTGAGTATGCAGAGAGGGTTGGCCGTAGGCAGGAATGAGGCTGTCAGAGCTTGTTAATTTAGTATTATCTGAAAATTAAATTTTCTCATCTAACAAGCTTTCATTAATCAGTTTATCATTCCTCTCACCCTGGCTGTAGGCTGTGATTAGGGAGAAGTAAAGGGGAACATAGGGTAACTGAAGCAGCGACTGTGTAACTTAGGAAGAATGTCTAAAAACTCACCAGACTGAATGTATCAGAGCTTAAGGTTCAGAGAGTTTGTCTGAATGCATTTTAAAGAAGACAAAATGAAAATAACCAAGTAGTTTTCATTTTAAGTAGAATAATTTCTGTAATTTTCAATCCATATGATGTTTAAAAAGATAAAGTAAAATGAGAAAACTGACTGAACTAACTAAAACAATAACCAGAAAAGCAAAGATAGAAAGATTTGTTGGAATAGTATAATTTGGAAGTTTAAAGCAAAAAATTTTTTCTCTTGAACTGTGAAGTATTAATGCTGAAAATGTAGTTTACTGTTTTTATATGAAACTATTATCCATGAGATAATATGTATAATTAAAAAATACTTTTAGTATGAAAGGATGAGAAATAGTTTTTATAATTTTAATCTTTTTTTTTTGGCTGCATCGGGTCTTAGTTGTGGCACACGGGATCTTTGTTGAGACATGTGGCCTTCTCTCTAGTTGTGCCGTGTGGGTTTTCTCTCTCTGGTTTTGGCGCGTGGGCTCCAATGCGTGTGGGCTGTGTAGTTGGCGGCACGTGGGCTCTCTCATTGTAGCGCACAGGCTCAGTAGTTGTGGCATGCAGGCTTAGTTGCCCCTGGCATGTGGGATCTTAGTTCCCCGACCAGGGATCGAACCTTTGTCCCCTGCATTGGAAGGCAGATTCTTTACTACTGGCCTACCAGGGAAGTCCCTTTAATCTCCTTTCTTTTACACATTTTTTTTTTTCACTCTCAACTGGACCTGGGGCTCTGAGGATTTCCAGCAGCTGTGATCCTTGAACTGAGTCAGGGAGTTCTCTAATCTCTGTGGGGCCGACAGGCACATGGTTTGACAGTGCTGTTGGCTGAGGTTAGTGGTTTAGTCCGTGGTTGTGAAATGTACACCTGTATGGGTACATATTTGTATTCTTTGTTGGTCCAAAAAGGATTTAAAGTTGTTTACAAGAGCACTTAAAAACTATAACATGATAGCATACATTTAAAATAGGGACAAGGAAATAAAGGAACAAAGCGGGACATTAAGGACCTAAATGAAGCTGGGAATGATGCTAAAAATTCAAGTCATAAAGACCTGCTGTGTGTTTTCATGCTGGAGTAATTGGGGGCACTGAGCCTTGAACATTGGCCTTGTTAATACTATGTTCTGGGAACTGATATATTCAGACATATTCCCACTGGCGAGCACAGGACACAGACCCACGTAAAACATGTATGTGCACATGCTCTCGCCCCCTTCCACTTCCCTTCCTACCTAGTTTCTCAAAGGAGTTAGCTTGGAGTTGAGAATCAAAATTCTTCAGACTATTAAAATTTCCTCTTTTATATTTATGTACATAGGTAGAGATGCATTTAACATATAGTTTATATTAAACAATATAACATTTTTAAGTGATTTTTTAAATTGATGTTATAGAAACTAATATTTTCTTATCAATCTACTTATAATATGGTACAAAATCTTTACTTAAGGCAATGTGCTTCACCAGAGTGAAATGGACTGAAAATATTACTCTTGGCCACCTGAACCCTAAGCAATAGGTATAGAGAAGTATACTTAATTGGAGTCCAGAGTCACTAAATGTTAAAAGTGCTCTCTGGAGCTTCTCTTTTCAGAACAGTAAACAGTATTAATATGAATGCTGACATATACTAAGGACAGTCAAAGAAGAAGCTTGTCAGGGCCAGACCATCTGAAGAGTTATAGGCTTTTATAAATATTTCCTTGATCTAATCCATATATTCACATGTAATCTTCTGATTTTGATTTGCTTTTCTGTGTGGGGTTCCCTATTATAGTGAGGTATTTCTCATAAATCATATAAATTTCTCACCCTAGAGTTGAAATACCAAACTGGCATGCAGAGAAGAGGTAGTAACAATTGTGTGACCCTGTACATTCAGTGATATTTTGCAAAACATTTTAAGTAGTGAAAAAATAGCAGACGTAGTAGGGTTACTGGAACAAAATTTTTCATATCAATAGTGATTGTGGCAAAGACTGGCCAGACCACAAGGAAAAAGCCACAGTGCCTTATTTCTGCAGACCAGGGTGTGGGAAGAGAGGTAATGATACTGCCTACCTCGCAGGGCTGGTGTGAGGATCAAATGAAATGAATGATTCCTGTGGCAGTGCTTTGGGAATGCTGAAGACCTACGTGGGTCTAAGGTGGTGTTACTGTTTTTGGCACAGGAAAAAAGTCAGTCTGAATATTTGAAGATCACTCAAGAAAAAGAACAGCAAGAATCTTTGGCCTTGGAAGAGTTAGAGCTGCAGAAGAAGGCAATCCTCACAGAGAGCGAAAACAAACTTCGGGACCTTCAGCAAGAAGCAGAGACTTACAGAACTGTAAGTTTAAATACTCTTCAGGTTCCACAGCTGTGGAACTGCTTGTATAGGAAAACTGTTGTTATCTCTGCAGTCAATATAAGGCTGTAGAGAAGCTTTTGTTTTAGATTTTCATATACATGCACTCCATTCATTATTAGGTAGTAAGAGCTGTTCATGGGAGTGGTTTTGATGTCTGCTACATGGTGCTCCTGACCTGCCTTTAGTTGGCTGTATTTCTGGTAGCCACTCGCTCCGATTCTTTGCCCTCAGGCTGTGCAGCATCTTAGCTCCACTGCTTACTCACCTTTCATCTTTAGGAAGTGGCCTCATTTTGTACGCAGCACTTGCCCTGACACCTTCCTGCCTGTTCAGCTTCATCTTGTGCCACGCCCTGGACATAATTCATTCTCTGTTTATATCACAGTTTAGTTACCCCATTGCTCTACTTTGACATTTAACTTTTCCCCAGTTTTCGCATATTATAAATAGTCCTATGGTGAGCATGTTAGTATGTATATCTCCGTGTACACATTTTAAAGTCCCTCTGTCCTTCTCCTGAACAGTGTATGAAATGTTCGACTTATTTTGAATAAACTGACTGATGTTATTTAGACTTTTTAGCCTCTTTGCTCTGATTTAGACAGTGACACAGTCACACTTCTTACCCCTATTTCTATAAGGGATTTGTTTTTTGTTTTTTTTTGTGGTACACGGACGTTTCACTGCTGCAGCCTCCGGCACAGGCTCCGGATGCGCAGGCTCAGTGGCCATGACTCACAGGCCCAGCCGCTCCGCGGCACGTGGGATCTTCCCGGACCGGGGCACGAACCCGTGTCCCTTGCATCAGCAGGCGGACTCTCAACCACTGCGCCACCAGGGAAGCCCTCTTACCTCTATTTCTAAACTGTATTTTATTTTCCCACTTCCAACATTTCTGTAAGGTGGCGTGGTAGAGAGGAATGGGTACTCAGGAGGCCTAGATCTTTCACTTACTAGCTTTGTGAATTAATTATACCTTAATTTCCTTACCTGTCACCTGAAGAGATTGATATTTGGTAATTTCTTAAGACCTTTCCAGCTTTGACATTTCTTGGCTCTGCCTTACATTCCTTACAATGCCTTGACATTCCTTAGCTCTTTTCCTTTCAGTCAAGATTGATATTTTCATGAGATAATCATTTTACTATTACTTTTTGTAAATTACTTTGGTAAAATTTGTGTAAGTTCCTTCTTTTTGAAAAATAGCTTCTAAGTAATAATTTTTGGGGTAAGAGCCAGATACGTTATTTTTCTTCCAGAATTAAGTTATGAAAGTAATAGAATACTATTATAGGCCTTTTAACAAAACAGAAAAAAATACTCATCTTTCTACCAGCAGTTACTATTATGTACGTTATGATTTATTTCTTTTTCACTATCCATTCAGAATATTCTTGAAAAACAGGTAGTTGAAATAGTTACCCAAATAGGTAGAAAGAATCTGGATTTATGAGTTGTGTAAAATATAGAATCTTTTCTTTATTATATGATTCGTTTAGGAATTGAGCACAGATTCTTTGTCCTTTCTAGAGTTTGGTAAGATATGTAAAGTTGTTTATCTAAATTTTAATCTTTAAGTAGGTGTAGACATCATGTCATATATATCATTGCTAACAAATGTACTTTAATAAAAAGACATCTGTTTTCATTAACAGAGAATTCTTGAATTAGAAAGTTCTTTGGAAAAACGCTTGCAAGAGAATAAAAATCAATCAGAAGATTTAACTATTCATTTGGAGGCTGAAAAAAATAAGCACAATAAAGAAATTACGGTCATGGTTGAAAAACACAAGACAGAATTGGAAAGTCTGCAGCATCAGCAGGATAACCTTTGGACTGAAAAACTCCAAGTCTTAAAGCAACAGCATCAGACTGAAATGGAAAAACTTAGAGAAAAGTGTGAACAAGAAAAAGTAACACTGTTGAATGACAGAGAGGTTCTCTTTCAGGCCCACATAGAAGAGATGAATGAAAAGACTTTAGAAAAGCTTGATGTGAAGCAAACAGAATTGGAATCACTATCGTCTGAACTGTCAGAAGTACTGAAAGCCCGTGACAAGCTAGAAGAAGAACTTTCTGTACTAAAGGATCAAGCAGATAGAGTGAAGCGGGAATTAGAGGCCAAGCTGGATGAACAGAAAAGTCATCACCAGCAACAGGTTGACACCATCATTAAAGAACAAGAGATGTCTATCCAGAGAACTGAGAAGGCATTAAAAGATGAAATTAACCAACTTGGGCTTCTTCTGAAAGAAAAGGACAAGCATATAAAAGAGCATCAGGCACATGTGGAGAATTTAGAGGCAGATATTAAAAGGTCTGAAGGGGAACTCCAGCAGGCGTCTGCTAAGCTGGAGCTCTTTCAGTCACTGCAGAGCACCATGCATGAGCAGGTAGAAACATATGAGGAGCAGTTGGCCCAGTTGCAGCAGAAGTTGTTGGATTCGGAAACAGAAAGAATTCTTCTTACCAAACAGGTAGCTGAAGTTGACACTCAAAAGAAAGATGTTTGTGCTGAGTTAGATGCTCACAAAATCAAGGTACAGGACTTAATGCAGCACCTTGAAAAACAGAATAGTGAAATGGAAGAAAAAGTAAAATCTTTAACCCAACACTATGAGTCCCAACTTAAAGATAATATAGAGCAGGAACAGACAAAGCAACTCTTAATGGAAAAGGAAAATGTAATTTTACAAATGAGAGAAGGACAGAGCAAAGAAATTGAAATACTCAAACAGAAATTATCAGCCAAGGAGGACAGTATTCATGTTTTGCAAGAGGAGTATGAAACCAAATTTAAAAATCAAGAGAAAAAGATAGAAAAAATTAAGCAGAAAGCAAAGGAGGTGCAAGAAACGTTAAAGAAGAAACTGTTGGATCAGGAAGCCAAACTTAAGAAAGAGCTCGAAAATACTGCTCTGGAGCTCAGTCAGAAAGAAAAACAGTTCAATGCCAAAATTTTGGAAATGGCACAGGCTAACTCAGCTGGAATCAATGATGCAGTGTCAAGATTGGAGACAAACCAAAAGGAGCAAATAGAAAGTCTTACTGAGGTGCACAGGAGAGAACTCAGTGATGTCATAGCAGTCTGGGAGCAGAAACTTAACCAGCAAGCTGAAGAACTTCAGGAAAAACATGAAATCCAATTACAGGAAAAAGAACAAGAGGTAGCAGAACTGAAGCAAAAGATCCTCATATTTGGGTGTGAAAAAGAAGAGATGAACAAGGAACTGGCATGGCTGAAGGAAGAGGGTGCTAAGCAGGATACAGTGTTGAAGGAATTACAGGAACAGTTAAACCAGAAGGCTGCTCACATGGTTTCTGTCTCACAGCATGAAGCTAAACTGAAAGCTGAACTTGAAAAGCTGGAGGTTGACCTGAATCACTCTCTGAAGGAAAATACTTTTCTTCAAGAGCATGTAGTTGAACTGAAGATGCTGGCAGAAAAAGATAAGCTTAAGGTCTCTGAGTTGACTGAGAAGCTGAAAACCACAGATGAAGAATTCCAGAGTTTGAAATCTTCACATGACAGAAATAAGAAAAGCCTAGAAGACAAAAGCTTAGAATTCAAAAAACTGTCCGAGGAGCTAGCAGTTCAGCTGGACATTTACTCCAAGAAAACGGAAGCCTTATTACAAGCTAAAACAAGTGAGCTCATCAACATTACTAGCAGTAAAGTTAATGCCATTCTCTCTAGGGTCTCCCATTGTCAACACCACACAACTAAAGTTAAGGAGGCACTACTAAGTAAAACTTGCAAAGTTTCTGAATTAGAAGCACAACTGAGACAGCTAACAGAAGAGCAGTATACACTAAATAGTTCTTTACAACATGCTGCACATCAGTTGGAAGAAAAAGAAAGTCAGATTAAGAGCATGAAGGCCGATATTGAAGGTCTTGTGACAGAAAAAGAAGCCTTACAGAAGGAAGGAGGAAATCAGCAACAGGCTGCCTCAGAAAAGGAGTCTTGCATCACTCAGTTGAAGAAGGAGTTATCAGAAAACATCAATGCTGTCACTTCGATGAAAGAAGAGCTTAAAGAAAAAAAAGCTGAGATCAGTAGTCTTAGTAAACAGCTAACTGATATGAGTGCTCAACTTCAGAATAGCATCAGCCTAACTGAAAACGAAGCAGCCTTAGCATCACTAAGTAAGCAACATGATGAAGCGCAACAGGAATTGCTGGATCAGGTGCGAGATTTGTCTTTGAAAGTTGAAACTCTGAGTAAGGAGAAAACTTCTGCTCTTGAACAGGCCAACAAATTCTCAGAATGGAAGAAGAAAGCACAGTCAAGATCTACACAATATCAAAATACTAGTAAAGAATTGCAGATGCAGCTTGAGTTAAAAACAAAGGAAACCAGTGAAAAGGATGAGCAGATAACTTTGTTGAAGGAGGACCTTGATCAGCAAAAGAAGAGATTTGAATATTTAAAGGGAGAAGTGGAAGATAAGAAGAGCGAGATGGAGAAAAAGGAACGTAATTTACAGACTGAGTTAAAAACTCAAACAGCAAGAATTGTGGAATTAGAGGAGCATGTTACTCAGAAAACAATTGAAATTGAGTCCTTAAATGAAATTCTTAAAAATTACAATCAACAAAAGGATATCGAACGGAAAGAAATGATTCAGAAACTTCAACACATTCAAGAGTTAGGAGAAGAAAAGGACAACAGGGTTAAAGAGGCTGAAGAAAAAGTCTTAAGCCTTGAAAAGCAAGCATCTTCCATGAAATCTGAACTTGAATCTACGAAGAAAGAATTGGAACATGTGAATTCAATTGTGAAAAGCAAAGAAGAGGAGTTAAAGGCACTGGAAGATAGACTTGAGTTAGAAAGTGCTGCAAAATTAGGGGAACTGAAGAAAAAAGCTGAACAAAAAATTGCTGCCATCAAGAAGCAGTTGTTATCTCAAATGGAAGAGAAAGAACAGCAGTATAGAAGAGACAGAGAAAGCCATCTGAGTGAACTAAATACAAAATTGCAGGAAAGAGAGAAAGAAATTCATGTCTTGGAAGAAAAACTTAAGTCAGTGGGAAGTTCACCACAATCAGAAACATCAGTTGCACCCAGATCGGCAGAAAATGAGGCAGCATGTACTGAGCAAGAAGAAGCAGAATCCCAAGGCTGTGTGCAGAAGGCCTGTGAAGAAAAAATCCGTGTTTTACAAAGAAATTTAATTGAAAAGGAAAAGCTATTGCAGAGGCTAGAGCAGGAAAAAGAAGGCACAATTTCTTCTCATTCTGAAATGCAGTGCAAATACCCGGAGCTCTTAATAAAGATAGAACAGGCTGAAGCAAAGCAACACGAGGATCAAGGGATGATAAAGCACCTTCAAGAAGAACTTGAAGAAAAAACCAAATACTCCTTGTTAGTATCCCATCATGTGGAAGAAGAGGGAGGTAAAAATAACATAGGGGCAAAGCAGAACTTGGAGACTGTGGTTGATGGTGTCCAGAAAGCCCTCCAGGAGAAGGACTTGACCTGTCAGATCTTTGAGCAAAAGATAAAAGAGCTGGATTCCTGCTTATTGAGAGAGAGGAAAGGACATAGAGTTGAAATTGAAGCATTGACCTCAAAACTTGAAAGATTACAGGCTCTACAACAGCAGATGGATGGAAAAAGTAAACCCATGGAAGTTTTGGAAGAAAGTGCTGAAGAAAAGTCCAAATCTCATGTGGTCCAACCCAGCTTGCTTAGTAACACGGAGGCTGAGCACAATGACCTGGAGTTTAAATTGGCAGGGGTGGAGCAGGAGAAGCAGAAGCTGAGCCAGGAGGTGGTTAAACTGCAGAAAGATCTTCGAATGTTGCGGAAGGAACAGCAGCAAGAACTGGATATCATAAAGAAAGAGTATGAACAAGAAATGGAAGAGAAAATCAAGTAAGTTTTTTTCAGTATGAATATTTTTAAGGCAATCCTCCTTAATGAAATCTCTCTTTTTTGTGTCTAATACAGTTAAGTTTCACAACCTAAATTTGTTAGTATCGAACATAAATATAATAAGTTAAATACCGAAGAGAACTAAAAACAATTTAAGGCAAGAGGCAGTGTTATTCCATGTCAGTTTAAGGGGAAAAAAACCTTTTCTTGCCTATGAGATCATGGTTATTAGGTACATATCCCAGTAATTATTTTTAAAATCATTTTTATATTTTTATTATATAATATAGATGTGTATGGTGAAAAATTTTAAGTCGAAAGTAAAAATTCTCAAATCATCAGGACCATTCCCTAGAGTTAATCATAGTTTACTTACCCTTGCAGAAGTTTTCTGTGCCTGGAGACACACACGCACACGCACATGCACATGGATGCACACTCCCTTAAAAATGGTTGATATTGCTGAGGTCATACTATATACACTGTCGTGAAGACCAGGTAACTCTTTACAGCTTGCTTGTTGTATGACAGCAGTTAGCTCTTCATATTTTTGGTACTCAGACAGGAGCAGGAAGATCTTGAGTTGAAGCACAATTCCACACTAAAACAGCTGGTGAGGGAGTTTCATACACAGCTGGCACAAAAGGAACAGGAGCTGGAAATGACCATAAAAGAGACCATTGGTAAGTAAACTTTTAAATTCAATTAAAAAACAAATCAGAATCAGCAGAGACTATTTATAATTTAAGCGTATTCTTTTCACACTGTGCTAAGTGCTTAAAGTAATTATAAACTGGAGAAAAAAATGATTCTTGCCCAAGAAAGTTCTCTGATGGGAAACTGTGCCGCCTGAAAGTGGCTTGCCTGTCAGAGGGGAGGAGCAGGTGGAAGAATCTGAAAGCATTACCTGATTAATTACCGAACGAAGACACTTCTGCTCTGTGAGAAGGGTACATTTGGTCAATTTGATCAATTGATTTTAATCAAATTTAATTTGGAACAAGGGTTCTTACAGAAATTGGGATACAGATACTAATTCTTACCTAATGTGTTTTCTTCTATGTGTCCATTTTTTATTTATTAGATAAAGCCCAGGAAGTGGAGGCTGAACTTTTGGAAAGCCATCAAGAGGAGACAAATCAGTTATATAAAAAAATTGCAGAGAAAGAAGATGATCTAGAAAGAACAGCCAAAAGATATGAAGAAATCCTTGATGTACCTTATTTTCTTTCTTGAAAATTAGCTGTAATAGATTTCATGGTAGTGCTAAAGAAGATAGGCTGTCAGATTTCCTGTTTTTTCTAGTGTAGAGGGTTTTTTTTGGGGGGGGGAGTCAATATTATTCAAATTAGTATTTCTCTACTGTTTGCAGATTTATAAGGAGTCTAATTGATTTCTGCTAGGATTGTAATTTTCTGATCAGTTTCTGCTAACCAGGCATATAGGCCACTTGAAGCAACAGTGAGTTAGTAAGGGGAAGAATGGATTCTCTCCTATGTCTTTCTCCCAAATTCAGACCAAATTGTGAGAGCACCAGACTAAGAATTGAGAGCTTGTGCTTGGGACAGGTAGTGTATGTATGAGCTTTAGCTGGGAACTTTCCAGGAGGGCCAGTTAACTTTATTTAATCCCTATACAATTTGCATAGGTTTTGTTGCTCTCAAGGGAGAAAAAAAGATAGGGAAAAAAAATAAAAAGGAATACATCAGCCAAATCTTTTATATGTAGTTTGGAAGCTAAATTTAGTGTACTTATTCTTCTAGTGGTGGATTAGTATTGTCATTTTTGTGTATGAAGATAAGCCATGAATGCTAGTGAGTATTTGGACTGCAGAACATTTTTGAATGTAAAGCAGTGTAAATTATTCTTTGCTGGATTGCAGATTCTTTTTTTTTTTTTGAAATATATTTATTTATTTATTTTTGGCTGAGTTGGGTCTTCGTTGCTGCGCGCAGGCTTTCTCTAGTTGCGGCGAGCAGGGGCTACTCTTCGTTGCGGTGTGCAGGCTTCTCATTGCGGTGGCTTCTCTTTTTTTTTTTTTTTGCGGTATGCGGGCCTCTCACTGCCGTGGCGTCTCCCGTTGCGGAGCTCAGGCTCCGGACGCTCAGGCTCTGGACCCGCAGGCTCAGCGGCCATGGCTCACCGGCCCAGCCGCTCCGTGGCACGTGGGATCCTCCCAGACTGGGGCACGAATCCGTATCCCCTGCATCGGCAGGCGGACTCTCAACCACTGCGCCACCAGGGAAGCCCAACGGTGGCTTCTCTTGTTGCAGAGCACGGGCTCTAGGCGCTCGGGCTTCAGTAGTTGTGGCATGTGGACTTCAGTAGTTGTGGCTTGTGGGCTCTAGAGCGCAGGCTCAGTAGTTGTGGCGCATGGGCTTAGTTGCTTCGTGGCATGTGGGATCCTCCTGGACAGGGCTCGAACCCGTGTCCCCTGCATTGGCAGGCGGATTCTTAACCACCGCACCACCAGGGAAGCCCCACAGATTCGTTAGTTACTGCAAGCCTTATTTTACTATGTGCTAAAAACCATTTGATGATTAGGAATGCATAAATTAGAGAATCATGCCTCAGCTGACTGCAGTAGAAGTCTGAGCCAGGAACAGATTCTAGTAGTAATTATTTTATTTTATTTTTTGAAGTTTTATTTATTTATTTATTTATTTTTGGCTGTGTTGGGTCTTTGTTGCTGTGTGCGGGCTTCCTCTAGTTACGGTGAGCAGGGGCTACTCTTCGTTGCGGTGCGTGGGCTATTCTTCGTTGCGGTGCATGGGCTTCTCATTGTGGTGGCTTCTCTTGTGGCAGAGCACAGGTTCTAGGTGGGGGGGCTTCAGTAGTCGTGGCATGCGGGCTCTAGAGCGCAGGCTCAGTAGTTGTGGCACATGGATTTAGTTGCTCTGTGGCATGTGGGATCTTCCTGGACCAGGGCTTGAACCCATGTCCCCTGCATTGGCAGGTGGATTCTTAACCACTGCAACACCAGGGGAGTCCCAATTATTGTAAATGTATTTGAAAAAGCTGAAATTACCTGATAAATGAATATAAATGTTACCTTCGTGTAATTTTTGAGCTTTAGACCTCACTGTGAAAGAAAATTTGAACGATTTCACATTTTCCTATACTTACCTGGAGTATATTATGTGAAGCTTTAAAAATTACTTTTGTTTCTTGAATGCTTAGAGAATGTTGGGATTGGAAGATACATTACAGCTAGTTTAGGTTCATCTTCTATTTTTGTGGTTTTTTTGTGTGGCAGAAGCAGGAGAGTGAGTTCAGCATAGTCAAATGATTTCCCTAAAACTACACATGGTGAGTGGTAGAGCACTGTTTCTTCATTAGCTTCATATATTTTATAAAGGCTTCTGCCTAAGGAAAGAACTTGGATAGTTAAGTCAGGGAGCTTCATTTGCAGGGGATAAACTGTGTCACAGCTGTATGTTCCCTTTTGTGAACTATTTCTGTCTCTGAATGTGTGTATATGGGGGTGTAGAGGTAGCACACAGTACACTTTCCAAGGTCACAACAAGCCTCTGTAGGTGGAGGGGTGAGTGAACAGGGAGACAGGTAGCAGTTAATCTCTGGTATCGTTCCTCCTGGAAGATCTGCTGTTTATTAGAAAATAAATGGTCCTCCCAGCTTCAGGCTTGGAGTAAGTAGAGCAAGTGAGCAGGAAGTGGAGGGTGGGCCAGAGGACTCAGGTGGACTCTTCCCCAGGCTCTTTCCTGCGTCTTAGACCAGCACTGCCCATTAGAAATACAATGCAAGCCACAAATAGGATTTAAAATTTTCTGGTATTCACATTTAAAAAAAAAAAAAAAGAATCAGCTGACTTTAATTTTGATAATAATGTTAGCTGACCCGTTATATCCAAGACATTATCATTGCAAGATGTAGTCAATATAAAAATGATATATGTATTAATTCTCTGAGATTCAGTGTGCTTCCACGTTGGCAGCCTGTCTCAGTTTGGATTAGTCACATTTCAAGTGCTTATAGCCAGAGTACAGTGTGGCCAGTGATTAAATCAGCAGTCCCCATCCAAACACCCCAAATACATACTCTGTCTTGAAGAGTTTCTTTAAAGCAGCATATATTGCTAAAAGCGATATTACCAATTCTAGGTAAACACCATATTGCTTTGATTCTGAGACATATTCTCTTACCATTCTCCAATTTAAAATTTTCCAGAATTGGAGTTTTATATGGATTTGTATGTATTATGTAGTACTTTTTTTCCCTCTGAAAAAGCTGTTATCAGATTGATGATTTGTCTTAATGATGACATTGTAGAATGCTATATTTTTCTCATCCATTAAAATAATTCCATGATTTGTTAATAGCACAGTGGAGCACAGAGACATTTTCATTTTCTTGCTTTCACTGTCTTAGCTCACATTCTTACCGTTGCTTGGAGGAAACTGAGAACTTTGTCATCCTAGATTCACGCCTCCCATCTTCCTCAGCCCCTCACACATCCACATCCACATCCACACATTTTTTAGGACATGAAATCTGCTTATCTTCTCTGATTTCCTAGGCAGAGAAGTCACCTTTCTCCCTTTAATTGTGGATCTCAAGCACATTCTCCAACATGTATTCTCAGCTGTAGTGTTTCATTGACTTCCATTGCCCGTTCCTCTCCTCTTAACTCCACCGCTTCTGCCATGGTCTAGGCTGCCGTATTCCATTTGGCCTGGCCTACTGTATTAATTTCCTGCCTGGTCTCCTTGCTCTTGTTTTTTTTCTCCGTAAAGTATTCGTCTCTTCCTTTCAGAGTTATTGTCTATCTGGAAACAAAAGTGGGATCATATCCCTTCACCTGAACACCTGCAGTGGCTTCCCTTGTCCTGGTGACCCCATCCTCCGGGTCAGTCTGTGGTCTGGCTGAGCTCAGCTTTAGCTCTTTCTTCCCTGTATTTCACCTCTGCTCACGCTTTTCCTGGTGCTTCAAGAGTACATTCTCACACTTCATGAGTTAGTGCAGCTGTTGTCATCTCTTTTGGCAGTTTTCTTTAAAAGTTGTAAATTTATCTTGTATTCAGAAAAAAACATTTGAATCAAATGTATTCCATGGTTTAAAGATCAAAATAATATTAAAAAAAGGTATGGGCTTCCCTGGTGGCGCAGTGGTTGGGAGTCTGCCTGCCAATGCAGGGGACGCGGGTTCGTGCCCCCGTCCGGGAAGATACCACATGCCTTGGAGAGGCTGGGCCCGAGAGCCATGGCCGCTGAGCCTGCGCGTCTGGGGCCTGTGTTCCGCAAAGGGAGAGGCCACAACAGTGAGAGGCCCGCATACCGCAAAAAAAAAAAAAAAAAAAAAAAGGTATACTTGGAGAATGGTCTATCATGAGAATTGCATCCAAACTTTTCTCTGTATTCTACACCCTGTTCCCCTTCTCCCTCCACAGGTAACATTAGTTTTTTATGTAATAATATTCCTGTGTTTCCTATGCAAACAGAAACAAAAATGAAATATATTCTTGTTTTTTCCCTGTCCTACCCCAGAGTTAGCTTTTTGAATATGTTTTTCTGCATCATATTGTTTTCACTTAGTTTTTTTGAAACCCCTTAAAATAGAATTAATTGCACCTGTCTTCCTTTGGTACTTTATTACTTCACTTAAGACATGTTACTTTTGTCATACATACATATGTGTGTAAGAATGTATTAATGTAACTGTCCTCTCCTCTAGACTATTAGCATCTTGTAGGCAGGGATCTTGCTGTTCATCTCTAGTCTTGAGGACCTAGCCAAATGCTTGGCACACACTAGACACTTGGTAAATTTTTTTTTTTTTTTTTTTTTGCGG
>NW_006789542.1:1025852-1059393 GCF_000442215.2 Lipotes vexillifer | reverse complement strand
CGGCCTCTCACTGTTGTGGCCTCTCCCGTTGTGGAGCACAGGCTCCGGACGCGCAGGCTCAGCGGCCGTGGCTCACGGGCCCAGCCGCTCCGCGGCATGTGGTATCTTCCCGGACCAGAGCACAAACCTGTGTTTCCTGCATCGGCAGGTGGACTCTCAACTACTGCACCACCAAGGAAGCCTGACACTTGGTAAATTTGAAGGAAGTGACACCTGGTAGGGCAAAGGGAGCATTCATTCGGGGAGAGGGGCTGGTGACATCTGAAAGGAGTTGAGTCTCACAAGTAAGGGAGCTGACTGCCTTCGTCCCAACCTCAGAGCAGTCTCACTGGGAGCGGGTAGCTCTTACAGCTACATTAGTTACAAAACTGGTTTCTTTTTGACATTTACTGTATTTTAGTGATTTGGTTTTGGCATAATAGTCTTTAAAACATAATTTCCATGTATATGCATAAATATTGTTTAGTTTTTCTTACTGTTTTTACTTCAGAGCAAGCAGTATTGCTTTCTTTCCCCCTTCAAGAAGACAGAAAGCTTTTACAAAGGAAATTATAGAACTGTTTCTTAAATTAGAAACAACACATCAAGGATTCTTTTCCAATTCTTAGAGGGCTTGCTTTCTATTGGTATCTCCCAGCTGTCAGAGGCAATGTCAGACATAGCTGATTATCATATCAGATTCTGAACCTAACTGAATAAGTAGCTGTAAGAGGTGATCCTTTCAAACAAGCCTAGACCACATTGACACAGACATCCACACAGGATATGTGATGGTAGAATAAAAACAGTAAGTAAACCAGGATTGCAGGCAGTTACAGATTTACAGTAGTTTCTGATCAGTGGTGTTTTAGGGGTGGAGGCTGGGTTAGAGTGCCTTGGGCAGATGTTGAAGGAGGCTATTTACAAGAGACCCCTGCTTTGCTTATGTTGAGAGAAGGGGTTCGTTCTTTTTTAGTTGGTCTAAGTTTCATGACAAGTGGTATTTAAAGTTAGATTTTCGAGGTGTCTTGTGGTTTGTTGCTTTATTTTGTGCCTTGGGGCCTGTTTTTGTTTTTGAGAATGATGTTTCCTGGTTCTTAAATCAGATAGCTGCTTGTGGCTGTTTTTCTGTTTAGTCTCTTACTCAGCAAGCACTTGTCCTGTCTTCATTACTCAAATCTGATCAATATTCCAATGTCAAATATTCTTTTAGCACAAAGGTTATTGCAAGATTTATAAGAGCAAGGAGAGGTCTGGACTGCTTTGTACAACAAATGATGGCAATTATCAAGACAAATGAAAAAATTTAAGGGTGGGCAAACAGCCTTTTACCAGGGCAGTCAGAACAGAAGAGAGAATGGTTTGTATGTCAAATTTTATAAAAAGGATTTTTGAACCAGTAAATCATGTGTTAGTTTTGCAGCCTTGTCTGTTTTCTGCAAAGTTCAGGGCAAATGGGTACATTACGTTAGTTACTGATACATTGGACAGTAATTTTTTTTCAAAAATAGATTTTAGTTGAACATTTTACTCCAAAGAACTGCTGGTATGGTTTGCAGGCAGATGTGAAGGGAACGTACAGGTTTGCTAACTAGGGCAAAGAACCATCTTGATTTGTGCAGCCCTTCCCAAGGGGCTGAGAAAAAACCTCCACAACTTCTTGTGATCAGTAAGTTGCCAGCTGGTTGAGCAGTGCTGTGCATAAAACTAGTTTATATTGGATATTTTCTAGAAATCAAATCCTAGTGTAGAAAAGTCCAAAGTCTTAAAACAGAGATTCTATTTTACAGTTCTGTCACAACGCTGTTGTACACCTAAGTGTTGCTTAAACCTTGGAACCCTAGTTTAAGGGGAAAGAAACAGCTTAATGAGCTTTATGGGGTGGGGGCAGGAGGACTGAGGGTGGGAAAAGTCATCCTAGGAAGAGTGAGCAGCTTTTAAAAGGGCTTGGAGTTAAAAGTGGGGTGTGAAGGAAGGTGTTTAGAGCACAGTAATGAATTACAGTAAAAACAGTGGTTTGTGTTTCCAAAAATGTGTAGGTGTTGGTTTCTCCTACAAAGGTAGTTTTCTCTAGATCATGTTGCCTCTTCACTGCATTCTTTTTGATATGTTTGTTAATATTTTTTTTATTCTAAAGGCTCGTGAAGGAGAAATGACTGCAAAAGTAATAGATCTACAGACTCAACTTGAGGAGCTGCAGAAGAAATACCAGCAAAGGCTAGAGCAGGAGGAGAGCCCTGGCAATGATAAAGTGAGGGGAACTGGACTTGGCTCCATACGTTCCTTGAAAACATTGTCGTTTTCACTGGCTTGCCTAATACCTACCTACCTCATCTAATCCTAACAAAAGCCTTTCAAGAGGGAGATTCCTGCCTCTCTTTTATAGACAGTGAAACTGAGGTTCAAAGAGGTTAAATAAAATGTTGAAGTTCACACAATAAATATTCTATTGGGAATATAAAACCAATCTTCCAGACTTCAGAGCCTAGGGCGTTTCTGTGATACCTGTGCTTCTCAGTCTTTCCTATGGAGAGAACAGCAGAGGAGAGTTAACCTCATAGCCCTGGGGCAGAGCCAAAAATGGTCCATAGAAAGTATGATAATTTTAGATTTTTATATTTTGTGCTAAGAATTCATATAAATTTTACATTCTCTATAACAGCAGTCCCCAACCTTTTTGACACCAGGGACTGGTTTTGTGGAAGACAATTTTTCCATGGACCGGGGGGTGGGGTGGGGGGAGGATGGTTCAGGCGGTAATGTGAGTGATGGAGAGCGGCAGATGAAGTTTTGCTTGCTCACCTCCTGCTGTGAGGCCTGGTTCCTAAGAGGCTGTGGACCAGTCCACGGCCCGGGGGTTGGGGACCCCTGCTCTATAATATATCTTTATTTGTAGTTACATAAAAATGTTTTTAGTTGTCTACCTTTGAGAAAAACAATGTCTCCTTTTCTCCTTGGTTAACGGACCAGTTATAGATGCAATGGGATTATTTTGGAAAATTGCACTGGATTCAAAGAGATCTGGCACTCCATATCCAGGCTTTCTTTTTTTTTTTTTCCTTCCTTTTTTTTAATAATCCCAATCTTTAAGTAAAACTGATGCTATTAAAGGCCATGTTTACCTTATGGCTTCCTGTCCTGCTGGGCACCCCAACAAGTGCACACCCACAGGGCTTGTGGGCCCCCATTCAAGAATCTGGGCAGTGTACCGTGGTACATCTAAAATGTTCTCACTCATTTCAGTATGGTCTTCATAGCTCTGTCATGAGGGTCTTGGGAAAGGTGGACGCATTCATGGCTTCATCCTTTAGTTATAGAGGATTCATTACAGAAGTCAGTGACCAGAAAGCAATTTTCTAGACAACCAATTACATGGATCACTTTTCCAAAATGGAGAGAAGAGGACTTTATAAAAGGCTTTGCTGTGCTGTGCTGCTTGGTACATATATCTTGATTATTAGCAACGAGCAAAGCTGAGTAGACTCTTTCTCTCTTTCTTTACTAGCTACTAAGTTAGTTCTATTGTTTTAGGTGGGGTTTTTTTGCCATTTGGTCACAATATGAATATACTTGGTGCTATTAAATGTTGCTTCCTATGACCCAAATAAGTGTATTCTACTCTGTAACATGTTCTTTTCCTTAGTATCAAATTAAGTATTAATGTTGCATAAAGTGGCACTGAGGCCTGTGTCAAGATGCCATAGAGTATTGAAACATTATGAAATTAATATTCAGGAGGTCTTTTGAGTCCTTTACCTTGTAGCATAAGAAAGGAGAAACTATCCTTAACTTTTATTTCTACTCTAAAAAATATCTTTCTATTTTATTCTTTATGAATTTTTAATTCTTTTCCTTTTTGAGCATCTTTCGGTGCTTCTGGGGTATCTTGAACTACATGTCAGTGTTGAGTTCAATGAAAAATAATTTGTGATTATTGTGTAGAGTGGATTCCCAGAAATGGTCCTTTAGAATTTTCCTTAAAGGGCCCATATGCTATAAATAGATGATAATATGTTTAATTTTTTGAAATTGTACAAATAATAGATGAATACATTCTTGTTAAAAAAAAAAGTCAGGTAGTACAGAAGTATATAGATAAACCCTTCCTGGTGGGTACCTCCTTTTCCCAAGTGGTAATCATTGTTAGGAGTTTGGTGGGTGACGTTCCAGTCATTTTTCTTTGTGTTTACCTATCTTTATGTATATTTACATTTTAATAGTTTGTATAGCAACATAGACCAGGTTTAAAAGCAAATATTTAAAGTTGTCTCATCTCAAATCTAACCACTCTCTTAAGACTGTAACACTAAATTTGTTTCCTTGTAATTTCATATTGCTCCATTTTATTATTTCTTGTAGATTTTATTATATGCACTAATTTTTTTTTTCTTTTCCATTTTTAGGTAACAATTATGGAGCTACAGGTAAGACTAGTTTTTCGTTGAATTTGAGTGAGGGTAGTCCATTTTCAGGAGCATTCTGTACTTTAGGTTAAAACATAAAGAGACTTGTTCTCAGGAGAAATTTACCAAGCAGTATAGAAATGTGTCCAGGCAATGATGAAACCCATATGCGTCTCAGATCTGACTTCTTGTTCTTTCAGACACAACTAGCACAGAAGACTACTCTAATCAGTGATTCAAAGTTGAAAGAGCAAGAGTTCAGAGAACAGGTACAGGTCTAATTGGTGCCTTTTATTTTGAGATGACTTCCTTGATTTCTGTTAGTATGTTCTTGGAACTCATTTAGCTAGTTTTTAAAAAAGAACGGATTTAATACTCATTTATTAATTGACTTTGCAATCTTGTCTTACACAGGAAATTTTATTCCCAAACCTGAAGGTACTAGAGCATATCTTTATAAATTTGTGATCACGTATATTTAAACAACATTTGCATTCATATTATCTAGTTCCAGAACATTCCATCACCCCAAAAGGAAACCCCATACCCATTAAGCTGTCACTCCCTATTACCTCCTCCCCGCAGCCTCTCACAACCACAAATCTACTTTTTGTGTCTGTGGATTTACCTATTCTGAGTATTTTATGTAAATAGAATCATATTAATACATGAGTCTTTTTATTTTTTATTTATTTATTATTTATTTTATTTTGGCGGTACGCGGGCCTCTCACTGTTGTGGCCTCTCCCGTTGTGGAGCACAGGCTCTGGACGCACAGGCTCAGCGGCCATGGCTCACAGGCCTAGCTGCTCCATGGCATATGGGATCTTCCCGGACCGGGGCAAGAACCCGTGTCACCTGCATCGGCAGGCGGACTCTCAACCACTGCACCACCAGGGAAGCCCTAGCTTGATGTTTTTAAGGTTCATCCATGTTGCAGCATATATCAGTACCTCACTCCCTTTTTATGGCAGAGTAATATTTCATTATATAGATATACCACATTTTGTTAACTCATTCTTCAGTTGATGTATGTTTGAGTTGTTTCTACCTTCTGCCTCTTGTGAATAGTGCTGCTAGGAACATTGTTTACAAGTTTTTGTTTGAATACCTGTTTCCTTCTTTGGGTTATGTACTCAGGAGTGGGATTGCTAGATCATATGGTAATTATATGTTTAGCTTTTTGAAGACCCATCAAACGGTTTTACACTGTGGACACCATTTTACATTCTGACCACAAAGTATAAGAATTTCAACTTTTCCACATCTTCCCCAGCAAGTGTTTTGATTATAACTATCCTAGTTGGTATGAAGTGATATCTCATTATGGTTGTAATTTGTACTTCCCAAGTGACTATGATGTTGAGCATCTTATTATTTGTATATCTTCTTTGGAGCAGTATCCTTTGCTCATTTTTAAGTTGGGGCATTTGTTTTTTGTTGTTGTTGTATTGTAAATGTACTTTATATATTCTGGATATAAGTCCCTCATTAGATATATGATTTGCAAATGTTTTCTCCCATTCTGTGGGTTGTTTTTTCACTTTCTTGATAATGTCCTTTGAGGCACAAACAATTTTATATGTTTTTTTCTTTCGTTGTCTCTGCTTTTGGTGTCATATCTAAGAAACCATCTGTATTAATTTTTTTTGGCCTATATCCTGTATTCAGCATTAAGAAAATCTAATGGCTACAGCAGTCTTTTTTACATATGATTTCCATATGAATCTTATGATATGATTGGAATATTTGTTATTTTTAGATTCACAATTTAGAAGATCGTTTGAAGGAATATGAAAAGAATGTAAATGCAACAACTGTGGGGACACCTTACAAAGGTAGGAATGATCTCTCATCATGTTATCTATGGTTATCTTGTATTGGTGGACTTCTGGATGATTTTCATTTTTGTCTTTGCTAATCTCATTCTTTACAAGGAATATATTTTATCTTTGTAATTCACCAGTAACAACTAGTTTTATGGAAAGAATGGTAGTAATCTAAAACAAAATTAATGAGTATTTGTTGTAAAAAAAAAATGCTGCCATGTTTAAGTGAAACTGCAAGTTCCCACTTCATTCTCCACTCTCCAGCTGAACCTAGTTTACAGTTTACATATATTTTTCCAGACTCTTCTGTGTGTATCCAGACGTTTATGTAATCCACTATATGTACCCATACAAACTCAGAGTTACATATTTTAGATGCTTCTGTTTTTTACTATTACAATAATGCTGTAATTGCTATTTTTAAACCAGGATTTAAGGAGAAAATAATGCATAAAAATATTTATTTCAAGGTGGGGATGGATGATTTGGAAGTGTTACTCTGTTGACTTAAGTTATGTATGCCACTTACAAAGGATTCTAAAGATGAGCTTGAGTCTTTATGTAGTTGTTCCCTTGAAATAGTCATGACTTCAAATAATCTCTGAATAATCTAACAATTTCCCATTCTCAGTTTCACTGCCTCACTGCATTAAGAATAATTTTATTTTGCTAAATGTTTTGTAAACCTTTCTGCTTTTTCATAGAAGGCACTGGGGCATGAATCTAAGCCATTTCACATTCTTTTGTGTTTTTGAAAGCTCTTACTGTTGTGAAATAACATAAGACATTATACAGTTTTTAATTAAACAAGGACTTTCTTTAGATTCTTTCCAAAACACACTTCAAAAAGAAGAGAAAACCAACTTGGGAGTTTCCTATGGCTCATTGCAGAGAAAATTCCTGCTACAAAGACTGTTTGCCATAGCTAAGTCAACATATGTGATTCTTAGCATAGAACTGCTAAATCAGTGCCCAGCCGTGCATAGGAAATAGTATTGATTATTTTTTTTTTTTTTTTTTTTTTTTTTTTTTTTTTAGTTTCAACTTAAGAATTTCATACTTAATTTTCCTTTTTTCTCAGTTTTAAATTGTAAAATGAACACATATGTACAGTTTTTAAAATAACTGACACATATATAATACTAAGTATTAGGAACTGTTATAAAACACATTTTGTCTATCAGCTCATCTAATCCTGTCAACAATCCAAGCAGTCTGTTTGAATTTGCACATTAATCTCTTTGCTATGCTTTTAGATGTTTCTTGGTGCAGAAGGCTTTTCAGATTACCTAGTGTGCCATACTTCTGGAAATGGATGCAAGTATAGACTTCACATAATGCATAATTGTGAATTCATTCAAATTAAAGTTTGTCACAGTGTGACTTCATATACCTGAACTGTATTTATTCTTTAGTTTTAGATTGAAATGGAGCTTGATTAATAGATGAACTGTAAATTATATGACAGTCTTTTTAAGATGTTGAATCAAAGTATCTGAAAACCACTATATTGGCATTATTATTTCATGCATTTTCAAGTTATTTTATCTACCTTGTGTTTCAGAACTGTTTAGAAAACTTGATTTAAACTTCAGTGCTTTCAGGTTTGGAATACTAGAAAATCTAGAATACTATTCTGAGTTACTAAACTCTTAAACAAAATAAAAATGATCATTTTAGTCATTGTAGGCTCTCTGAAGCCAACCACTTAATATTTAGGAAAGAAATACCAGTTCTGAGGAATCTTTGTATTCCCTAGGTCTAGTCTTTTTTTTTTTGGTGGTACGCGGGCCTCTCACTCTTGTGGCCTCTCCCGTTGCGGAGCACAGGCTCCAGACGTGCAGGCTCAGCGGCCATGGCTCACGGGCCCAGCTGCTCCGCCGCACGTGGGATCCTCCCGGACTGGGGCACGAACCCGCGTCCCCTGCATCGGCAGGCGGACTCTCAACCACTGCGCCACCAGGGAAGCCCGCTTATCTGGTTTTGTCTTTACAGTTTGATCTGTTTTTTTTTTTTTATTTGACAGGTCGCAGTTTGTACCATACTGATGTCTCGCTCTTTGGAGAACCTACCGAGTTTGAGTATTTGCGAAAAGTGCTTTTTGAGTATATGATGGGTCGTGAGACTAAGGTATAAATCATGTCTGGTGATTTGGCATGTGGTTTAATTTAAAAGGAAATATGTCCCATTTTTAATTGATATATCAATTGATATTGATGTTGTATGTTTACTATTAGCAGACCATACATGCTGATAGTAGGCAATAGGTAATTTGTGTTATTGCTCTTTGTTTGCAAAAGTGAATTGTTATTGCTCTTGCTTATATTTGTTACATTTATAAAATATTAATTTAGAAAATACTGGTGGATGGTGCTAAAAAATAAAAATTTCATTAACTTAATACTTTGTGAAGCATGTGACTGTTCTTTTGACTTCAAATCTTAAAGGTAGGAGAATCGATGGAAACTATTTCATGGAGACGTGAGGATAGCGTGGCTAGTATTGGAAATGGTCCTAATTAAGAATGACTATGTAGGGATATTTAGAAATATTTTACTTTAGTCACTGTAAGTGACTTGCACACTTGCACATATGGAATATTGACCGTTTAAAAATAACCACACTGTGTAAGTAATAATGCTTGGTTAATTTGTTTTCTAGAATGTTAAATTTATTATAAGGTTCTTGAGTATAGAGTCTTGTCTTACTGTTATTTGTATCCCCAGCAGTGTTTTTAAAAGAGCCTTATATCAGACATTTTATAAATATATCTTTAATTGAATTGATTGCATTTAGGGAAATTCATGAGCCTTTTCTCAAAGTTTTTCATTTGAAGCAATTTCTATTTCTGATATGGTTTCAACTTTTTACCTTCATGAACTTTTACATTGTCCTTATATGTTGGCTGAGAATGGGATAATGAGTTTTCTAAGAAATTATTAGTGTTTTAATTTATGGGCCTGTGGGGGTTACTGAGTGCTAAACCAGTTCAGGAATTGATTTGGTAAATATATTTAAGACCTAAAAATTAGGACATAAAATCTCTTAAGAATGTTATGGGGACTTCTCTGGTGGCACAGTGGTTAAGAATCCACCTGCCAATGCAAGGGACATGGGTTCGAGCCCTGGTCCGGGAAGATCGCACATGCCACGGAGCAACTAAGCCCGTGCGCCACAACTACTGAGCCTGCGCTCTAGAGCCCACGAGCCACAACTGCTGAGCCCATGTGCCCCAACTACCGAAGCCCATGCGCCTAGAGCCCATGCTCCGCAGCAAGAGAAGCCACCACAGTGAGAAGCCCGCGCACCACAACAAAGAGTAGCCCCCACTTGCCACAACTAGAGAGAAGCCCGCATGCAGCAACGAAGACCCAACACAGCCAAATAAATAAATAAATAAAATAAATTTATTTAAAAAAAAAAAGAGGATGTTATGAATTGTAGATTCAGCTGAACACCAGGAGCTATAGGGCTAGAAGTCGTTTGAATCCTTGACACTATAGAAGTCTAATTTCACTGTATCAGATAGTTCAAATTAAAGTAATATCTAGTGTGACCCTGAACATGAATCATAGGCGGGATATATTAATTCACAGTAATTCAGTACCTTTTATTCTTTTTTTTGTTGTTTTGTTTTTTGTGTTTTATTTATGGTACGCAGGCCTCTCACCGTTTTGGGCTCTCCCGTTGTGGAGCACAGGCTCCGGATGCGCAGGCTCAGCGGCCATGGCTCATGGGCCCAGCCGCTCCGCGGCATGTGGGATCTTCCCAGACCGGGGCACGAACCCGTGTCCCCTGCATCAGCAGGCAGACTCTCAACCACTGCGCCACCAGGGAAGCCCCAGTACCTTTTATTCTTAAGGACTTTTTTTTTTTTTTTAATTCAGAGGATAGCTAAAACTCATTTTCTCCTTATCTTTAAAAAACAAAGCCAGTGAAATGTAACTTTCTCTTACTATGCCCTGATTGGATAGCAGCCTGTATTTGAGGTGGGATAGATAGTCTAAAGTTACCTTGTTATTGCAGGGAAGGGGGAAAAGCATTTCTTTATGAAAAGTAGCCTCTCGGGAACTTCAGCTACTCTGGTTTATTCGTTGAGTCTAAAGCTATCATCCCAGAGTTGTTGCTAAATAAATTATTTAGTCTTTTCTCGATCTGCAAAATGAAGAGAGTGTGACTGCCTCAGCCTGTGTCTTTTGGATGTTGTGAGCCTGTGTGGGGTGAGATCCCTACAGAGTTTGAGTCCTGGAGAAAGGCCCAGCCCAGCATGAGATACGTTCTGGGGTGGTACCAGTTCAGCCAGGTCTCAGGGCTCTGCATTTCCTCCTAGGCTTTGACTTGGGAGACAGCTAGAAGGGACGCTCTTGAAGCTTGGGCAGCCCCAGCTAAACACATGGCTGGGAATCTGTGTTGAGGCGGCTCTCTTTATCTTCAGCATTCAGTGTGCTTTTCTGGTTACCAAGACTGAGTAGTCTTTTATTCTGCCGTCACATTTTATAAGTCAGTATTGAAAACTGGCAGTAGATATTCAGTTTAATTTACTTCATATTTATTGAGCACTTACTGTATGTGGTCCTTTGTTTATCACCATGATGGATAAGGAGATGAAAATTGGCACCATCCCTAACTTGAAGGTGTTTACCATATAGTGAGAAAGTAGAGCTGTTTACTAAGCCCAGTGTGATGCAGACTGTAGCACAGTGTCCTCATGTTTACTTGTGGGAAGGTCAAGGACATCATGGAGGAGATGTATATACAGGCCTTTACAAGGGGGCAGAGATTTTGATAGATGAGCTCAGACAGGAGGAAAGCCCAGACAGAAAGTCCAAGACAGGAAATTGAGTGTGGGCTTTGGAATGACAAGTAGTCCGCTCCAACTAAAATACCAGCTCTATGAGGTGGAAGTGACTCTGCTTAGGGCTGCAGGGTGTGGAGGGCCTGGAGTGTTCTCAGAGTTTTACCTGTAGGTTGTTGGGGGGTAGCCCTGAAATTTTTTGAGCAGGGGTTGACAGAATCAGAGCTATTTTTAGACATTTGTTGATTTGCCTAATTTCCATACATTCACAGAGAATTTGAAATGGAGACCAGGTTGTGGTTTTAGAACAAGCCAGAGTATATTGTGGCCTTTGTGATTTGATCACCATCTGCCGTTGTTTCTTGTCCAGTAAGATCTGTATGTCATCCCACCTGTCTTTCTTCATCTGCTTTTGCACACAGTGTTCCCTATTTGATGAAGCAGATGATTTTTTTTAAGACCACATATGTGATACACATTCTTATAGTACGAAGTTAAGTAAACTCCCCTTCTTTCTTCTGTCCTTGCACTTTCTTTTTCTTGGGTTTTGAGCCTCCATGCTATTTTTGATGCTTAAATTCAGCCTGTTCTCCTTTTCAATAGAAAGTGTTTCTCATTCTACCCTTTACTGACTCTCCCTAAAGAAAACATGGCAGGAGAGGCCACTTCTAAACCAGGTGGCTCATTTGAACTTTTCCTTACTTCCCAGGACCTAAGGATATTGTACGTAGAGTAGACAGTCTGATTTCTTTCCCAAGATTCAGCAGAGAGCCTGTGCTTTCCATTAAAGTGTTTTCTGACAAGCCAGGGAAGAGCTTTTCAGTCTTTACTAGGTAATCAACTGCAAATGCTGCATCAGTGATGAATTTAGAGGTGGGTTTCCCATTTAACATTGTCTAGAAGTGTGAAGAGGCAACTAGCCACATTTGGATTTATTTTTTGTTTTGTTTTGTTTTTGTTTTGACAGACATGTTTGTGCATAGATGTGCACTATGCTGTTTCATAGTGAATATAAATGGGCTTTTGGGTTTCTGAACTTGTTAAGCTATTGAAATTAATGTTCCCAATAATTGTGAATCCTTGAATTTTAGATTTTTGGTACTTCCTAAAAACAGTCTTCATAGATAGTATACCAGAAACCATTTAAAATTTCCAGAGTGCTAATAAAAAGAATATTGAAATAGTTGCTACTTCATATTTCTCTTCCCATTTCTTGCCACATATATGCTTGGTTTCTAGACTTCAGTTTAGCACAGAAGATTCTGTTCTATCTAGGCAATACAATTTAAAGGATGAGGAAGGAAGGAGGGCTGAAACTAAAATCTTGCTCTTTGTGGGGTTTGTGGTTGAGGAATAGTATTAGTTGATCTGCTAGTTGAAATAAGTATTAGAAATATGTAAAGTGCCTTGCCTAGGCTTAGCACATAATAAGAATTTTTTAAAATGTTAGTTCTTTTCCTTCCTGGAAATAATTATACATTTTTTCTAATGATGTATGTTCCTAAAAGTTTAGTTAACTCTATTATGTCATCTTTTGCTCAGTGACCTTCTGTAGTCACACACTCTTCCCCGCCCTGCCATACACACACACAGACTTCTAACTATGAACAAAGAATGTTAGAGTCAGCTTTCTGGTGAGCCTCCCATCCTCTGTAGCACTACAGTAAGTAGTACTACTACTAATCGTCAGGAGAGCACTAGTACCTGAATTTGTATGTAAGCACTGAACTTGTTATCCTACTTATTTCATAAGTGGTATCTTCTTTCCTCTCTGTCTCCCTCAAACCATCTCATCTTGATACAAAATAGGGAATTTCAACCTTTGAGGAGAATTTTCCACGAGCTTATGGGTGACAGTCTGACTTACGGTATATTTATTGAGATCTGCACAGTTTATGATCTTGTTTGCAAGCCACCATGTGTAATGTTTTGATTCATCCTGTTTTCTACCAAACAAAACATCTTGTGTTTATTTAAAATGTAATTTGTATTTCTATTAGGCTGATGTGCTGCATGTATTAAAAAGTACTTATAAGCATGTTCATGTTCATGCAGTAGCCCGTGTTTATGAGATATATGATGTGATTTAGTTCAAGCTGAACTTGGGAGTCTCTAAATCTGATTGTTTAGAGCATATGTTTTGGCAATACATCACTTACTAGGTAGATTTCTGCAAATAAAAAGCCTTATAAAATGAATAATAAAGTTTCATTTTAATAAGACAGAGGGCCAAGAGCATTAGAACTGTATATAGCTTCATGCTATTGTAAATACATCTTCTTAAAATAATATCAACCCAGACCTTGTGAGGGATCCTTTCAAATTGAAATTCTAGCATTGGCTGTTATTTCCTTGACCAATACCTTCACATCATACTTCTTTGGTCGTGGCTTCCATTGAGAGCACTAAAGAATTCCACCAGCAGAACATGTCAGAATGGGGTGAGACCCATTTGCTCCACTGTCTAGTGATTTTCTCTTGTCTTTTTTGTAGACCATGGCAAAGGTTATAACCACTGTACTGAAGTTCCCTGATGATCAGACTCAGAAAATTTTGGAAAGAGAAGATGCTCGGCTCATGGTAAGCTTTAAGAATAGGCTACAGATAGAAGACAACTTTATCTCATCTGTTTACATTCTGTCTCATTTACAGAGACTTTGAGTTGGTAAGAGAAATTTAAAAGTTTTCATCTTTATTGTACTATAGCCTGAAAAATGAGAGTGAAACTACATTAAGAAAATTAAACTGAGGGCAGATCTGAATGGATGCTCTCAAGGAAAGAACAGTCTTATTTAATAGTATATATGAGGTTGACACCAGTATGTGCTATATGAGATTTCTGGAACTTGGGCTGTTTATGGGAAGGATGGAAAAGGCATTTGTTCTGGTATATCCAGTAATAATTTTTTTGTAGATTACAATTCCTTATTCTACTTCACTTGATTTCTAAATACAATAATTCTGAGTATAAGGGTTTAAGCATTTTTTGAGCTTTTGACATATACCCTGCAAGGCAAATGTAGATAACTGAATTCTTAGAAACCTTTGTGTCAAGTCAGCTGTGACTGAAATGAAACAAACACACACTTCATAAATTATGCAAAATTCCCTTTGCCTAACTTCTTTTTGTGTGAACCAATAATACAGTAAGAAGATCCATTCTAAGCATAGTTTGAAATTTGTGCTGTTTTCCTGTCTGGCCCTTAGCTGTCTCTTTCTGCTTCCTTTTCTTGTCTTGCTAATAGCCTGTAGCTCTTCCACATCTTCCCCCCAATTTCTTTACCTATTTCATGATCCCAGTACTGCTGTTTTTTTCCACTCTCCTATTTAAATCAAACAAAGATCTACTCTTTAGTGATGGGTTAGCCCATGTCTGAGTATCTCCAGTAAGAAGGACTAAGTCAATAAGTAATTACCCTTAAGAATCCTATCTTAGCTCTACAGACTGTGTGTTTCTTACAAAAATTCTGGCTTATCTTGATCCCAAGTCTCCCTTTCTGTTGTGGTCACCAACCTGTTCTGGTTCTAACCCATGGAACTCAACCAAGAACCCACAGATGGCCTGGATGGAGGGCTTTTACCTTCCAGGCTAAATAACCCCAGCACTTATCAGCCATCTATGAAGTTCCTCTCCTTTGACCCATTGCATGTTCTGACCTCTTTCTGGCTTCCTCTAAGGTCATCCCAGCATCCCTGACTTTTGTCCCCATACTCCATTGTATACTGTATTATTTATCTATTGTATATTTTCTGGGACAGTTGCAGTTATTTTGGTTAGCCTTTGTTTTTTTTGGTGAAGCATTTCTCTATGGTATCTAGTGGTCTGAAAAATATTGTCATACCTCTGTAGTTATTTCTGGTTATAGATTTTTTTTTTTTTTTTTTTTTTTTTGGCGGTACGTGGGCCTCTCACTGCCGTGGCCTCTCCCGCTGTGGAGCACAGGCTCCGGACGCGCAGGCTCAGCGGCCATGGCTCACGGTCCCAGCCGCTCCGCGGCACATGGGATCCTCCCGGACCAGGGCACAAACCCGCGTCCCCTGCATCGGCAGGCGGACCCTCAACCACTGCGCCACCAGGGAAGCCCTATAGATATTTTTGATAAAGAAGTATGTAACTATAATGTATGCCCTTCATCAGTAGAGAGAATGTTGTTTTAAATTATAGCAAAACATCCAATTCTATAATCTATAGTCCACTCAGCGTGGTTTTCCTCTTCACTGAGTAAACAACTGTCTTTGTGAAAATAAAAATCTCCAATGCAGTTTGAGCCCATTGATACAGTTCTGTCATTATAGTCCAGTTTAAGAAAATATTTTAAAATGATGGATGTAAATAGAAAGCTTTTATTATCTTTGTTCATTCTCCTGTAGCCTCTTTTTTATCTTGATGTTGGGATATAGCCAACCTCTCATCTTACTGTTGGGCTACATTTTGTCAGGATTTAGAATATAGTATAGACTCATCCTAAGTCACTGCTTTGGCAAATGTGGTAGCCCCCCCCCCCCCCCCCCCCCCACATACAGCCTTAGATTGGTTTGTCTTGAAGGAAACTAATCGAATTGATTACATGTAAATAGTGAACCATCTAAAAACCTTTTAAGGTGGATGGAAAAGTTTCTTTCTTAAGGTTTTTTTGTTTGTTTGTTTGTTGGTTTTTTTTACGGTATGCGGGCCTCTCACTGTTGCGGCCTCTCCCGTTGCAGAGCACAGGCTCCAGACGCGCAGACTCAGCAGCCATGGCTCATGGGCCCAGCCGCTCCGCGGCATGTGGGATCTCCCCGGACCAGGGTACGAACCCGTGTCCTCTGCATCGGCAGGCGGACTCTCAACCGCTGCGCCACCAGGGAAGCCCTCTTAAGTTTTATTAAAAAGAAATCTTTGAAAAACTTTACACTCTTCTTTTGTGAATAAAATGGTATTCATTCTAGATAGGGATGAAGTGGTGACTGACTTCCTGAAATAATCCTTCCTTATCCCAGAGGCTGACCTGCCCAGAAAGAAAGTCCCCCTCTTTCCACTACTTTTTTTTTTTCCACTACTATTTTAAGCAGAGTCTTATCCATCATTATCTTTTGCTTAATGAATGAGTTCAGTTGACAGTCACCTACTTCTCTTCTGTTGGGTTGGCCAAAAAGTTTGTTTGGTTTTTTTCTGTAACATCTTACTTGTTATGGCAAATGTAGGAGAATTGAAGACATGGACGATACGATTGTTGCCCTTGTGAAACCTTTAATTTTAGGGGGAAGGGGTAGCATCCATCCATTCATACATGAATAAAAGATATGCTTAAGTAATGTAATTCAAATAATAAAAATAGATGCTTAGGAATGATGAACTGAGTTATAGTGAGCGTGAAGTGAGGGAGATCCCAAAGATGATTTATCAATTTGAGTCACCTTTTGTCAGCATAAAGAGATTTTTGGTACAAGATAGAGTGACTCATGATTGTTTCCTTATTGGGTGGAAAATTAAGATTACTGTTGATTGAGAAAGTTGAAACATAAGTCACATTTGCCTTAAGATTGCTGTCATTCATAAAATAAGTGGTAAGAATCATTGTCTTTGAACAAGCCTCTTAAAGAAATTATAACTTGTTTCATACCCCAATGAACTGTAGCTGATTAGAACAAAACACTGCTAAGAATAGTGACTTCTCTTTTTCTATGGAAGTATCCAATAGAAAGATACCTATATGTGTAGAAAGCAGAGCTTTTTAGGGTTTTATTAAATAATTGTTTAAAAGCAATTTAGTCACATTAGTTTTAAATATATGTTCCAGATGGACCATTTCTGTAATTTGTTGTAACCGCAGCTACAGTTTCCCCGCTATTAAAAATCAACAGTATTGGGCTTCCCTGGTGGTGCAGTGGTTGAGAATCTGCGTGCCAATGCAGGGGACATGGGTTCGAGCCCTGGTCTGGGAAGATCCCACATGCCGCGGAGCAACTGGGCCTGTGAGCCACAACTACTGAGCCTGCGCTTCTGGAGCCTGTGCTCCGCAACAAGAGAGGCCACGATAGTGAGAGGCCCGTGCACCGAGATTAAGAGTGGCCCCCGCTCGCCGCAACTAGAGAAAGCCCTCGCACAGAAACAAAGACCCAGCACAGCCAAAAATAAATTAATTAGGGCTTCCCTGGTGGCGCAGTGCTTGAGAGTCCGCCTGCCGATGCAGGAGACGCGGGTTCGTGCCCCGTTTCGGGAGGATCCCGCATGCCGCGGAGCGGCTGGGCCCGTGAGCCATGGCCACTGAGCCTGCGCGTCCGGAGCCTGTGCTCCGCAAATGGGAGAGGCCACAACAGTGAGAGGCCCGTATAACGCAAGAAAAAAAAAAAAGAAGAAATTAATTAATTAATTAATCTTAAAAAAAAAATCAACAGTATTGACTATTTTGTTATTTTAGGTTTGGGGGCTACAAAGCTAGTATAAGTAAACCAAACAAACCCCGTCATATTGCAGAGCTCCCTCCCCTGTCGGTTAGTATTTGGGATGCTTGAGACAGTGTGGATTGCACTTTTTGCTGAGAGTATGCAGCCACATCAGCATTTACGTTATTTAGCAGGTATGAGAGGAGGAATACTTTCTAAAAACTTTGCTTTATGACCCTAATGATTATATGTTTGCTTTGTGGCATTGATCGAAAACTGTCCATGACTGCTGGTAAGGTATTTTTCAGTATGTCCCCTCTTTACCGTATCTCCCCTCTCCTTAGTGACTTTTGTACTGTTTATTTGAAAAACCCCACTACAGAATACAACAGTTATTATTTAACAAGTGGTTGCAGAATTTAACCTAATTTGAAGAATGTATTTCATAGATGAGAAACCATTATCTGTAAAGTAAGAGTAAATTATAGAGCATAAGTAAAGTCTGGTTTATTTGAGGGTCACAATATGTAGAGAAGGAATCCTAGTCCTTCATTTGACAAGTCTCAGAGCCTCTGTTTCTTCACAAAACTAACGTTATCTTGTTAGGATTGTTGGAGAACCAAAGTACGTATAGTGCCCGCACTGGGGTTTTGTGATCATGGTGGGGCTGGTGGTGGTGGTTCCTGAGCCACATGTAGTGATGAGTAGAACGAGTCTTTCCTAGAAGGTGAGACTGGAAAGGTAAACCAATAATGTGTGTAAGATAAACCATGAAAGACCTCACTACAACAGTCAGGTCACTTTATAGGAATGGAACCAGCTCAAAACATGTCCCATCTCCAGTTTCAGTACCTCTGAGTGCCACCACATGCAGCTTTGCTTGGTGAGAGCTAGCCCTCAACAGCTCAGCCCCTGTGTAACTTTGAGCAAACCTTTTTCATGTTTCTGGCCCTTATTGGTAAAACAAGTATGTTGGATTATTCTATCTCTAAGGTTTCTTTTCCTCTAAAGTATTAAGTTAGTTGTAAATTTTAAAGTTTTAGATTTCATTCAAGTGGGAAAAAATTGTCTTACATGCAGCAGGCAGAAGTTACAGAAAGTGCACATACCAAATGCACATACCTTTGTGTTCCCTAGAGCAGCCTCTTCCCTCCTCTCAGTTTTTAGCTTATTGTGCCTGGTTTGTGATGGTTTAGGTAGTGTAAATGGCAAGAGTAGACTGGATGTTTGGGTTTCAGGGTGCGAGCAAGAGTGAATACGAAAGTCTTTTTTTTAAAAATTAATTAATTTATTTTTGGCTGTGTGGGGTCTTTGTTGCTGCACGTGGGCTTTCTCTGGTTTTGGCGAGCGGGGCGGGGGCTACTCTTTGTTGCGGTGCATGGGCTTCTCATTGCGGTGGCTTCTTTTGTTGTGGAGCACGAGCTCTAGGCACACAGGCTTCAATAGTTGCGGCATGTGGGCTCAGTAGTTGTGGCACTTGGGCTCTAGAACGCAGGCTCAGTAGTCGTGGCGCACGAGCTTAGTTGCTCCGGGGCATGTGGGATCTTCCTGGAACAGGGCTCGAACCCGTGTTCCCTGCATTGGCAGGCAGATTCTTAACCACCACGCCACCAGGGAAGTCCCAATACGGAAGTCTTTAGCTTGTCTAATTGAATAAGACTGCCCTGGAAGTACACCATCAGACTTTTTTTTTTTTTAAAGAAAGTGTTATTTATTTATAATTACAGTAAGAAAGTTTATTTTAATCAGGTGCTAAATCATCTCTTGGAATTGAGAGGTTCTTTTGTTATATAGAAATCTCTTTCAAAATGTGTTTCTAGGAATATACTTTTCTCTTTAGAGTGTTAGCAAACTTAATGACACGTTTAAACTGGATGGCTATTTTCTTGATGACTCCATTAAAAGAAAATTGTTCTATTCTGATGAGAAAGATTAGGCTTGTTTTCATTTCTCATCCACTCTGGTCATTTTTAAAGGTTGATCTTCTCTTGATTTTGTTATTGCTTTGTTTTCATGCTGATCCTTTGTGTTGTGTCAAGTTCTTGATCAGTCCTTACCCTAGACCAGTCTTGTACTTAAGTTAATGTTTCTGACTTCTCTCCTTTTGGCTGAAATTTTAAGAATCTCTTCCAGATTAATAAAATCGTCAGAACTTTTCAGCATCGTTAGGTATAAAAGTTCTCCATTCTAGTTGAGGTTTACCTTTCCGTTTGTGTGGTCTCAGTAGATGCATGCAAGGTGGATTCAGGAAACAAACGCACATAAAAATGATGCATAGTGAAAAACACTGCACGTGTTAAACATATATTTGTTATCTTAAAAGTGGTTTTACCTCTTGATATTGTTAGAATTACATGCTGTGTGATCGTTGCGAAAAAACATTGCAGGCAGTTCAGAAACATTACGTAGAAGGGGAGATCTTCATGATTTTCAGCCTCCCAGCTGTCTCCACCTTGCCAAGGTCATGTTTGCTAATGGTGTGGTGAACGTCCCCCAGCTTTATAATTATGTATTTATAATTATTCCTTTATCATTTAAGTATTTTATTTTATAAAAATGAGAGTATGCAACGGCTTGCTTTTTTCACTTATTTTTATATAATTCCACCTCATTACAAACTGATTTACCTTATTCTTTGATTGGTTGATTATATGGATGTCGTACAGCTGAGTTCATCAATTTCCTATCCATGGACACTTAGATTATTTCAGTTTTTCAGTACTTAACAAGCATAGACACAGGGAGCATACATATATTTCACATGCCTTTGCCAGTTTTCCAATAGGATGTTAGCCTTATTGTGTTGTGTGTTGCAGATATTTTCTACTTTGTCTTTTGATCTTGCTGTTCCTTACTAACTGTACATTAAATATAAAAGATAAATAAAATGATGCTTCTGAGGTTGGTTACACTAAGAAGAGACTCAGATTTTATAAACAACTGTTTTTGCTGATGCTGTTTTAAAGCAAATCAGGAAGCTAATTAATAATCTTGGTTTATGACCATGTTAAATAGGACATAGAATTTATTTAAGGAGGTTGCTATAGTAAAAGTGTGTTTGCAGAGATTGGGTCCCCTTGAATAGAAACTTTGGTTTGGCTTATCATTCCTGAAACCATTCCTGATATACTGTTGATATACAAGAGTTATTCATTGATAAAACTGACATATTTTAGGAATGATGATTCAACATATAGACACACTGTATTTACATTCATCAACATTTCCCCCCAGATTTTTGGTGGTAAATTGAAATTATGTAAATCAGATTGTAATGTGTGCTTTAATGGAATTATGAAAGAAATCCTTTTATAAATCAAATAATCAGGACTTAATTATGTCTAGCATATAAATATGTACTTGAGGTGTAAAGTACATCTTTAATTGTGTTGTTTAAACTTTTAAATTAAAGTTCCAAGTAAAATCTCCACTACATAGTGTTATATTTACTTAGGATGGAAGGGAGCTATTACAGATTCCTAAGCCTATCCTCCCTTGATTTGGGGAGATGTGAGAAAAATTTAAGTACATTCTGTTTAATCCTTTGAAGTTCATATACACATATAATCTCTGTGTTATGTTGTCTTAAAACTAATCCAATAAGCTTTTTTTCTTCCTGGCTTTGTAGTATACTTCACCTCGCAGTGGTATCTTCTGAGTAAACCGTCAGTCTGTGCTTAGTTAGCATGTGGTGAGTGAAGAAATAATATGTCTTTTGTCTTTTCTGCAAAAATTAAATGTATTGCATGATACTAACCATTATGCTGGAGTTCTTTTGCTCTTTTGTTTAATGAAAATATGATTATGCTATGGGTTAATATAGGGATTTTCTGTTAATTTTGCTTTATAGATTAATAATATATAGATTAATAATCACCACCAGTAAATGTTACATAATTCTAGGAAATTTTAGTTCTTTCATCAGTAGTTGAAAGTTTCAGAATTGGTCTTTGAAATTTTGCTAAAGAATCCAAAAAAGTCTTTATGTATTTTACATTCCTTTTTGTTTTTTATTTCTCAAGAATAGTCTTTGAAGTTAATAAAGATTGTGAGAGAAAAATGAAAAATCATTTTCTAGATAAAAGTGATGTATTTCACGAATCCAGAATGTAAAATATTGTAAAGCCTTCTTAGAGTCAAGGCTAATCTGAAATAATGAGCACTAGTAAAATTGATTTTAAAATAAACGGCAGTTTTATTAGTTCCTGGGATCATGCAGTATAACGAAGTAGCACATTTGTCCTGAGGAGGAGACCCTTAGGCAGCCCTGCTGTAATTGAATGTGGCTGTTTCTAATTAACATATTATTACAATGATGGGGAGGCGTCTGAAATGTTTGGACACAGTTGGCTGTCCTCACATTTAAACACCCCTCCCATCACCTCCACGTATTATCCATGCTGTTAGTGTGATTTAGCACCCCTAAAACTTTAGGGTACGTCTTTACCTCAGACTTTGCAAGAATTTCCACAAGTGACAAATAAGATGGATCACAATCTATAGAACTTAATGATAATTAAAGTTTCTCTGATTATTAAGCTAGTGTTCAACTAACAGTATCAAGTTTTAAAATGTTAATATATAGCATTTTTTAACGTTTTTGCTTTAAATATCCTTTCTGCCTACATTTGAATCTCATTTTTATTTTTAATGTCAGTTGCCTTAGTGATTATCTAAAACTGTCATTAGTCTTGTAAATCCCAAATCTAATTCAATAAGTCTTAACATTTACCTTTGTTTATAATATTATAAATACTGTATCATGCTTGTTATTGCATTTAAATAGTATCATTTATCACTTGAAAGGTATACTCTGTAGCATTTCCATCGATTGATTTTCTCCTCAGCTTTTTGAAAATTTTCAAACAAGATTTGTAAAAATAGTACAATGAACATCCATATACCCTCCACCTACATTTACCAGTTATTAACATTTTGCCAAATTTTCTCACTTGCTCTCACTCTTGCTTTCTCCCCATATATATTTTTCCCTCTGTGACGTTTGACAGTTGCTTGCAAACATGGTGCTTGCAAGCATTTGACAGTTACTTGCAAACATAAACTAAATACTTCACCAAGTATCTTTAAGAACAAGGGCCTTTTCCTACATACTCACAATACAGTTAGGACTCTCAGGAAATTTAATATTAACACAATGCTCTTATCTAATATATAGTAAATATCCACATTTTCCCATTTTTCCAAATAATGTCTCATAATTTTTAAAATTCCAGGATCCATTGAAAGATTGCACATCGCATTTTGTCGTCATGTTATTCAGGTCTGTTTTGAACTAGAAAAGTTCTCCCAGCCTTTTTTGGGTCTCTCGTGACATTGACATTGTGCAGCATTATTGAGTCATGCATGAACTTCTTTTCCTGCAACAGTGCAGCTAACGTTTGAAAGTAATAACTGCCAAAGGGTTTTAAATGTCATAGGAGATCTTTTTCTTATCTTCTGTACGTTTCTAGGACTAACATGAGTGTTGAACAAGTTTTATAAATAGTAAACTCTTGGAGATAGATCATGAGTGGTGGATTATACTGTTCATTTACAAGTTGAGAAGACCTTGATACTCTCTCTAGAACTAAAATATATTTGAAAAGTTTGTCTCTATTACTTAATCTTTTTTGGTATTTTATTTTTATGCATTTTTAACCTCATACTTGATTTGACCACTGGCTTTTAGCATCTTAATTAGAGAAACCTTTTTAGGAAGGTTTAGTATCATGTTTCATAGCAGATTACGGTTTTAAAATTAAGTTTGTTAATTTCACGAGGCATACATAGCTTTTTCACACCAAAATGCTGTTATCCTCTGCCACCATGCCTGGCATCCTGGGAGAACTGCAATATGTAGAAAAATCATTACGTTAGGGAAAAAGGAAGAACCTTTTGTCCTCTTAAATCCAGTCTGCGTTCTTGTGAGATTCTGCCATGTCAGCACGTTTACTCCTGGCTTTCTCCAATCATGACCTGGTAGCCTTCAATATGTGCTGAAAGGTTGCAGTTCCAGAATTCACTTAAAAATACTGCTTTCCAGGACTGCTGACTAAAAGGTCATTCCATGAACAGTAATTTTTAGAAGATTCCTTTAGGATTTAATACTTAGAATATTTCTGCTTCAGTCCTCAGACCATAGAATATAATCATGATATAATTTTACTTTAATTTGAAAAACTAAATCTCACGAAAGTTAGCTTTAAAAGGTTTTTCTTTCTCCCTCCCTCCCTCCCTCCCTCCTTCCTTCCTTTCTTTTTAAATTTTTATTGGAGTATAGTTGCTTTACAATGTTGTGTTAGTTTCAGGTATACAGCAAAGTGAATCAGTTACACAGATACATATATCCCCTCTTTTTCAGATTTCCTTCCCATTTAGGTCACTACAGAGCATTGAGTAGAGCTCCCTGTGGTATACAGTAGGTTCTTGTTAGGTATCTATTTTATACATAGTAGTATACATATGTCATTTTCTTTCTTTATCCTCACCCTTTTTCTTTTCCAGTCATGGCTCCGGCCTTCATCTTGAAGAAGTGGGGAGAGTGATGTTGGGCAGGCCTGGAAAACTGTGCACGTTTGCTGTTCTTAGAGAACGAAGCTGTTATTCAGGGCCCCTCATGTAGCCAGAAGACCAAGAAAAATCTGACATTGGCCACAGAAAGATTGCAGACTGCCTTTAAAATAGATTATATCAGTGGAGAAACGGTGATCGTTTTTTGGGGGGGGGGATTCTTCAGTTTTTCTGTTGGGAAGAGTTTTGTGTTGTTTAAAAGATACTTTGAATAACTTAACCTGATTTATGGGCTCATTTAATGTTCCTTTCTTCCATTCTTTTTGTCCCTCTTTTTAAAGAACTGCTTGCCTTTCCTATTTATTTTTAGGGTGATTTTTTTAAACGACTTGTGCAATACATTTTGAGGTGGAACTTAGTGGACTTTTTCCTGATATATTAGAGCGTTTAATTGACTATTTTATCCAGATTGATTTGTTGAATATTTGCTAAAGACTAGTTCTTTAAGCTATGACATGATAAATCCAAATGGCACAGTACCTCATTGTTTACTTAGCTTTTGTACTTATATTTTTCAGAGGAAAAAATACTACTGTAAATTGTAAATAGTCAATACATAACTATCGTATGCAAATCTGTGACTGTTGGCAATGTCATCTCAGAAGAACAGATAAATAAAGTTTATTTACTATATAAAATGTGCTTATTGTGTTCTTTCCTAAATTGAAATCTATTTCAAAATAGTTAAGAATTTATGTTGTATCTGGGTGAATATAATGAGGAACTATTTGTCAAGAGAGCTGAATGGCTAAGCATTTGGAAATTTTTTTTTTTTTTTTGCGGTATGTGGGCCTCTCACTGTTGTGGCCTCTCCCGTTGCAGAGCACAGGCTCCGGACGCGCAGGCTCAGCGGCCATGGCTCACAGGCCCAGCCGCTCCTTGGCATGTGGGATCTTCCCGGACCGAGGCACGAACCCGTGTCCCCTGCATTGGCAGGCGGACTCTCAACACTGCGCCACCATGGAAGCCCCTTGTGAAAACATTTTTAATTGCCTAATATTTTACCCTCAATATTCCATCATTTAATGCCATGTTCTCTACTGTTGAACATTTAGGTTGTGTGTAATTAGTCACTTTCATTCAGTACTCCATGACAGTCTTGCTATTCATATTGTAAGCACACTGGAAAGAACAATCCAGGACCAACCTGTCTTTTTCTCAACAGCCTTTGGTTGCCAAACACGGACACACTTCAGAAGACTGTGTGCCAGGTTTGTCTGGCACCCTTTCCCCAAACATTCCAAAGATGTGACACATGGGTGAGCATTCAGAGTCAGTACACTCTTAGAACACTACGTTTCAAAGCTGGGCTTCACCCATATTTGGTTAAAGTGTTAAAGCTGCATTGAAATGCTGTGCCTGAAGCATACTCTCCGTGGTGGCAGTGTCGGGGCGGGTGAGGGTGGAGGCAAGGCTGCGACATTCCTTCCATCCTCCAGCCATTGTAATAATAACAATTTCCTGGTGCCTTCCTTTGGGATCCTCTTTAGTCAGGCTTTGTTGTTTGTTACGTTCTTCAGAAGTGTCCAGATGCCAAACATGTGTGAACATATGACACTTAGTAAACAATATGGCCATTTAAAATTTTACTCTGACGATTAAATGCAGTTAAAATGCAGCTGTGGGTACACTTCTTATAATTTTCCAATTGCTTATTCCCCTGCTGCAGGAAGGCTGCTTCTTGCTTACCTCACACCTAGATTGGGCTGCCCTCCCCTTTTAAATGGGGAATGTGTAGTGTGTTTCCATGTCTGTCATTTCTCTTTCCACTACTGTATGTTGGGAGTGAGTAGGACATATCATTTGTCTTTTTCATTCCAGGTTTCCAAGAAAAGTTAACTCAGGATCCGGTGTGGCTCATGAGATCCTGGACATTATGTCTGATGCTATGATTGGGTGAGACTTTTGGGAAGTCTTTGGGAGCATTAATTAATGTAATTTATGGGCAACCAGGAAGGAAATGGATCCTTATGACCCAGTGAGCAGATTGTGGTAGATTGGATTGTTGTTTCCAATTCTTCTCTCCCTCCCTATATTTGGGTTATGCATCCACATACTTCGTTATCTGACTTTGAAGTACCTACTGTTGTAGTGGGTGGAAATACATTTCTCCACCAACACTGAGATTGGCTGTGTGACTTTTAGTCAATGAGTTTTGAGTGGACATGACTTTGCCACATCTGAGCAGCAGTTTTTTTTGTTTTTTGTTTTTTTTTGTGGTACGCGGGCCTCTCGCCGCCGCGGCCTCTCCCGCTGCGGAGCGCAGGCTCAGCGGCCATGGCCCACGGGCCCAGCCGCTCCGCAGCACATGGGATCCTCCCGGACCGGGGCACAAACCGGCGCCCCCTGCATCGGCAGGCGGACACCCAACCACTGCGCCACCAGGGAAGCCCTGAGCAGCAGTTTTAAGAGCCCTTGCATAGTTCAGCTATTGCTGCTTTATCACTGCCATGAGACTGAGTTAATGGGTTCTCCCTTAGCTTGGACCCTGGGATAGTGACACATTGACCAGACGTGTAACAGAGTGAGAAATTATTATTATTATAAGCCACTGAGATTTGGGGATCATTTGTTACTGTAGCATAACTTAGTGAAAACTGACACATGCAAAACAAAATATTTTTGCAGGATAAAGTGATGTCTTTAGTTTTTAGAAGTTTGACTACATAGTGTCTTGGTGTGGATTTCTTTATCTTAGGGTTTGCCCAGCTTCTTGAGTCTACAGGTTTATGTCTTTTGCCAAATTTGGGAACTTTTCAGCCATTATTTCTTTCCTTTATTTTTTTTTGGTTTTTTAAAAGTATTTATTTATTTATTTATGGCTGTGTCAGGTCTTCGTTGCGGTATGCGGGCTCTTCGTCACGGCATGCTGGCTTCTCTCTAGTTGTGACGTGCAGGCTTCTCTTTAGTTGTGGTGTGTGGGCTCCGTAGTTGTGGCACACGGGCTCAGTAGTTGTGGCATGAGGACTTAGTTGCTCCACAGCATGTGGGATCTTAGTTCCCCGACCAGGGATTGAACCCACGTCCCTTGCATTGGAAGACGGATCCTTAACCACTGGACCACCAGGGAAGTCCCCAGCCATTATTTCTTTGAGTATTTTTTTAGCCCTACCCTCTTTCTCCTCTCCCTGCTCTCCTTCTGGGACTCCAATGACACGTTAGATCCTTTGTTATAGTCCTACAAGTCCCTGAGGCTCAGTTCATTTTTTTTAATCCAGTCTAATTTCTCTCTGTTGTTCAGATTGAGTAATTTCTCTTGTTCTGTTTTCAAGTTCACTGACTTTTCTCTGTCCCCTCCATTCTGCTGTTGAACCTGTCCATTGAGTTTTTAATTTCAGTCATTGTATTTTTCAGTTCTAAAATTCCCACTTGGGTCTTTATATCTTCCATTTCTTTGCAGAGATATTCTGTTTCTTTGGTGAGACCTTGTTTTCTCATTTATTTCAAGCATGTTTGTAATGCTCATTGAAGAATATGTATGCTGGCTGCTTTAAAATCTTTGTCAGATAAAAGATGGGATAGAAATCCAGATTCTCTACTAGGCCTTCATTGACACCCAAGGTGGGGAGGGTCTCCTCATCACTGCTGGGTGGGGATGTAGAGTTAACTGTTGCCCACTAGACCTCCACTGAACCATGGGAGGAGTGGTAGGGAGGGAGACCTCTTTACCTTTGGGTGGTAGTGAAAGTCCACTCTCCCCTGGGCCTCCTCTCCCTCTACCCCAGCAGGAAAGGGGAGGGGACCTAGTTGCTGCTGGTGGGGGTGGAAGTCCAGGCTTCCCATATGGTCTCCACTGACATCATGGGGATGAGTGGGATTGGGAGGTCTCATTGCTACCCACCAGGGATGAAAGTCTCTGCTTCCTGCTCAGCCTTCTCTGACATCACCCTGCGTGAGTTTTGGGTCCTTCCTTATAGCTTGACAGTTGTTAGGGGTCTAGGCTCCCCACTGGGCCTTTGCTGACAGGCTTGGGAGGGGGGTCACATTGTTTTTTGCTGGAGGTTTTTTTTGGTGTGTGGCTGGAGTGGAGCCGTGGTTGTCTAAAAGCTTTGTGTCTTGCTAGGCTGCCCCTTTCCTGGTTCTTTGCTACCGGTTTCCAGGTAGCCAGTTTCTTCACGTCCAAGTCTGCTGTCTATGAGGCAGAGAAAGCCTCGGTAACTCATGGCATGTCACTCCTCAGGTCCCAAGCGTCCTGGCCAGTCTGCCTCCTCCTCTCCACCTTTCAGAGTCTTCTTAGGTTTGTTTTACGTACAGTGTCCAGGGTTTTCAGTTGTACTTGGGAGGACTAGGGAGAAGTATGTCTACTCCATCCTCCCAGAAGCAGGTCTCCTATGCACTGTGATTATATTTAGTATATATTTATTACATATTGTTCCAAATACACACTTTTTTAATTAATTAATTCAGTTATTTATTTTTGGCTGATTTGGATCTTTGTTGCTGCGCGTGGGCTTTCTCTAGTTGTGGCGAGCGGGGGCTACTCTTGGTTGTGGTGCGCGGGCTTCTCATTGCGGTGGCTTCTCGTTGCGGAGCACGGACTTTAGGCACATGGGCTTCAGTAGTCGTGGCTCGCAGGCTCTAGAGTGCAGGCTCAGTAGTTGTGGCACGTGGGCTCAGGTGGTGTGGCTCGCAGGCTCCCGATCCCAGCTCAGCAGCGGGCTTCTCATTGCGGTGGCTTCTCGTTGCGGAGCACGGACTTTAGGCACATGGGCTTCAGTAGTCGTGGCTCGCAGGCTCTAGAGTGCAGGCTCAGTAGTTGTGGCACGTGGGCTCAGGTGGTGTGGCTCGCAGGCTCCCGATCCCAGGCTCAGCAGCCATGGCGGTCGGGCTTAGTTGCTCCATGGTATGTGGGATCTTCCTGGGACCAGGGCTCAAACCCATGTCCCCTGCATTGGCAGGCGGATCCACTGTACCACCAGGGAAGCCCAGATACACATATTTTTAATAAATATAAACTAGAAGCATATACAGTTAATTCACAGTAGTGGTCATAATGGTCTTCCCTGGTCACCTCCACCCAATCTGTATTCCCCATCCTCCTTTAGTTTTTTTTATGGCATCAAGTATTGCCTACCCTCAGTAAAAATTGTTGTTTTCTTTGTACTAGAATGAAAGCTCCAAGAGGCCAGGCAAATTATGTCTTGTCCATGGTTGTGTCCTTACGACCTAGCATATGTAGTAAGCACACAATAAGCATGTACTGAATATAAATGAATGAATGGATGGACAAGTGAATTAAGAAAGAGAAAATGTACCAGTACCTTCTTTGTAATTAAAAACAAAAAAATTTTTTAAGACTGGGAAAATTTTTAAAGACTTCTTTCTCTCTTGAGGAGGCACATGGGAACACAAGGGAACAAGAAGAACTGAATTATGGGCAGAACCTGGACTTTGTTTAATTTGTTTTATAAGTCAGTCAGTTATAAATATTAATATTTTAAGGAACCAATTACTTGTAACACATCACAACTGATCAGGATACACCAGTAGAAATGAGTACAACTGGAAAGAATCCCTTCCCTGTTTTCTTTTTCTTTCTTTTTTTGGAGGGGCGGGGGCCATACTGTGCAGCATGCAGGATCTAGTTCCCTGACCAGGGATTAAACCCACGTCCTCTGCACTGGAAGCAGGGAGTGTTAACCACTGGACCACCAGGGAAGTCCCTGACCTTCCCTGTTTTCACTCCTACTTTCCTAGATGTGTTTTTCTTTTGGGATTGAGCCATGTTGGATTTGAAGATTAGTTTAGGCCCAGGGAAAGAATCTGTCCAAAGAGCTTAATTTCCCCTAATCTCTTGGGGAGGTGACATTGCATGCTGGCTATGAGTGCAGGCTCTGGGGCCAGCCTGCCAGGCTTCCAGTCCTGGCTTGGCCATTTACTCACCATGCCAGGGATCTGAGATGGGCTGGGACCTGGGACCCTGTGCTGCAGTGCTTGTACCTGGACAAACTCTCCTGGAGCAACAGAATACAAGAAACTATAAGGGACTAAAAAAAACTGTGTGCACGAGCAGCTGGGGCAAACTATGAACAATGTGATACAGAAAGACCAAAACCCAATTGCCCCTTCTGAAGTGCCGGGAGCAAAAGCAGGGTAATTGCACATGCCCCCTGCGCACAGTGCCACCGAGAGGATGAGGAGATCACCTAAGCCACCCCTCCGGCCCAGCCCACCAGTCTGCCCCTACCGTCACCCTATTTAAGGGGCCAGCCCCCCTTGTGAGCAAGGGCACCTTATTACTTGCTTTCGCTCTCTTGTGCTGCAACATGAGTCCCAATAGAGCCTTGCCTGAAATTCTCATCTGGCCTCATCAATTTCTACTGATTAAATGAGTCCAAGGACCCTGGTTGGTAACAAAGGTACAGATGCAAGAGCAGAAATGGCAACCTGCAAGCCCTTTTGGAAGCTTCTGCTTATATCGCAACCTAAGCCAAACTCAAAATTAAGGGGTGGGGAAAATCACACCATCTCTTGAAAGGAGGATTCAAAAAGTCACTTTATGAGGGTGTGACTGCAGTGAGGGTGTGAAGATTTGGGGCCCTTAATGCAAACAATTTATCAAAATACTTAGCAACTCAGTACGGCCACTACCAATCAGTTGAGTTCATACAGTGCATCTGACCTGTTTGCCATCACAGCTGTAAGTTTCCCTGATGGGGTGCTTCAGGGAACCTGGTAGGGGCAGGGGTGGGACAAAAGCGCAGGGTTTTGGGCCTCCTTTCCACTTAGAGCTGCTTGACTTTTATTTGTTTTATATGTTGAGGTTTTACATTAGGTTTTGTTTGAAAAAGATTCTGCCGTCAAAAGGCTTTAAAAAGTTTTCTCTCTTTGGATGTATTCAGACCAGCAGGAAGAACATGCTTATCCCATGTTTCCTTGGTCCCTGCAGAACTGCTTTTGCTCATCTGTGTTTCAGACTGTGCCTTAGGCTTTACTCAAAGGCCACCATAAGAAAGAACTTCAGGGAATCAATGATTATATGTTCTTTACACCTATTTTACGAGTCACCAGTATGTAAGAAATCTATTTTACAGACAAGTGCCGGGGAAAGTTTCAGTATATTTTCTCTTTTGGGCAACAAGAACTATTTTATGTATCATGTAACATGTTTCCCTTTTTGCTTTGGCCACGTGGAAGCTTGGTGCCAAATTTAGGTCCCACATTTCATAACTCTTAAAACTAGAATGGCCCAAGGAGCTTTTAAAATACAGATTCCAAGCCTTCAACTGCAGAGAGTCTGAGCAACTGGGCTGCCCCTGGTGGCTTGATTATTTCTGTTCTCTTTCTTTGCCCTGGACTTGCCTTCTGATTCTAATATATGTTTCCTCTGGCCCCAATTGTTCTTACATACAGTAAGTCATTTACTCCTAGGTCCAAACTGGCAGTGTGTGGGAGGCTGCTCCCAGGACCAGTGAAGGCACTGAGAGGCCTCTGGCCAGTCTAGGGGCCCAGCCTGGATAGGGGGAAGATCATCAGCAGAGAAGGGGTAGAGGCACCAGGGCCCTCCATGTCTTCGGGTTTGAGAAGTCAGGTGTCTTTCCCAGCGAGCAGCCCTGGGGGAGGTCTATTCTGGAGCTGGGGGCTGGGCCTGAGGGTCAGTTGCCAAAACACCCTGGGCTCTCAGGGAAGCAGGACTCCGGCCGAGAAAGAGCCACAGCCTGCCAAGTCCCCTGCAGCATCTGAACACCTGCTTGCAGAGTCTCTATGCTGAGATTTTCACCCTATCGGACACCCACAAGTTTAGGAGGAGAAACCAAGTCTCCCACAGGTTAATTCAACACTCAGGCTTGGCCAAAAATTGTTTAGAAGGACATGATCATTCTCTAGGATGATTCTGAATTTAGAATTGAATATAAATGTCGAAGTGAAGCAAGTTCATGGTCCTAATATTTTGGGGTTATTTGTATATTTTTTTAAATAAGTAAATAAATTTATTTATTTTTGGCTGCATTGGGTCTTCATTGCTGCACGCGGGCTTTCTCTAGTTGCGGTGAGCAGGAGCTACTCTTTGTTGTGGTGCGCGGGCTTTCTATTGTGGTGGCTTCTCTTGCTGCAGAGCACGGGCTCTAGGCGTGCAGGCTTCAGTAGTTGTGGCTCGTGGGCTCTAAAGCACAGGCTCAGTAGCTGTGGCGCACGGGCTTAGCTGCTCCAAGGCATGTGGGATCTTCCCAGACCAGGGATCGAACCTGTGTCCCCAGCATTGACAGGCGGATTCTTAACCACTGTGCCACCAGGGAAGTCCCGGGTTATTTGTATTTTTAAGATAACCTGGCATACTAAATTAGCTAATAAATTAGCCTTGGATTTGTTTTAAAAGTTATAATTGAAGAATTGATTTAGATTTGTGATTTTAAGCTGAAACCTTATTAAGTTTATAAACAACATTAAAATATTTAACATAGAAGATACATATTATTTTAAGTTTTATCAGTTAGATTTTTCAACCTTGGTTAAATAAGGAAATACTTAAGTACTTGGAAGGTTTTTGGAGTCAGGTGAATACATGAAATGCTTATAAATAAGATAAAGTATGATAAATTTATTAATGTAGCAATTTCAAATATAAAGAGAATTTAATGAAGTTATAAAAACGTTCTGAAAATAATTGCTTGAAATTTGGTAGATTTATAATTACAATAACGAGATTAATAAGCTGAACTTAAATAAGATTCTACATTTGTGATGTTAATAAATTCAGTATTAATTTTTTTAACTGAAGTAGTCTTCTAATGAAACTTACTCTTAAATCTCTCTGAAAATACTAATTAGAGTTAAAAAAATTTTTTTTTTCCTTCTTTATCCTACAGCTCTATTTTCTTTGGGTCTAGTTGTCCTGTTTGTGAATGTTTTTCTTTCTGTTGGTGGGGTTCCTGGTGGCTGGCAGTCCTTGGTTGACCATCAAAGGACAAGGTAGGTTGCCCTCGTGGCTGGAATGAGTTTCCCTTTGCATTTGCCTGACAGGTGTGTCCCTGAATGAAAGGGCCACCTCTGCATCCCATGGAAGTGGTCAGGGCTGATGTCTTTCCCTTTGATTGCCTCTCTGTTTCGTTCTCCCTCCTTCTCTCCCTCCTTCTGCTCTTACAAGGCTATTTGCCTCCTCCTCTTTTACACACGCTAATAGCTAATGTTAGATTCGCTTCAGGGCACCCACAGAGCTCACTACTCCCCTTTAAAGAGGGAGGACGGAGCAGGAGGAAGTGAGCATTTATGGAACATCTTCTTCTCACAGCATGAGGGACTCAGGACCCACTGACTCGTTCAAGCCCTCCCAGGGGTGTAGGTGTTGCTGTCCCATTTGACTCATTAGGGTTTTACCTTTAGTTGTTTTAAAAGGTGAAACTGGGCTTTATTGAGCCATGACAAGGATAGAAGCTTGAGCAACAAAATGTGCAAGGATCAGAAAATGTCAGGAGCCTCATGGTCTTGTGGTGGATGATATACAATTGGGTTCTTTCCTTGGGAGTAATGGAATCTGCTAGCACTGCATAACCAGAGATGGGGTGGGGAGGGAGAGGAGAGAGAGTGCACTCAGGAGACAGAAAGAGCAGATAAGGCGGTCACTGAAACATTTTTTTTTTTTTTTTTTTTTGGTGGACGCG
>NW_006789542.1:1010261-1023838 GCF_000442215.2 Lipotes vexillifer | reverse complement strand
AAGACCCAATGAAGAAAAAAAAAAAAAAAAAAAAAGATAACTATACTCACTGTCCCTGACATGTTTCCTTCCATTCCCCTTAAAACCCTCCTTGGAAACTGCTCTTGGCCAGGTCCATTGCTAAGGCAGGTGGTCTCGTTGGGTCTCACCTGATTCACACATGTGGCCCCTTTGTCTTTCAGGAACCCCCTCCCCTCACTTGGAATCCACTTCTCCTGCCTCGCTGGCTGGCAGGGGCATCCTCGCTTTCCTGACTGCTGACAACCTAGGGCCCTGGGGTCAGGCTCCAGGCCTTTCCTCTCTCTTATCTGCATCCCATCTGCGATCTCATCCTGTCTCATGGCTTTAAACACCCACTACGTGCCGACGATGCTCATTTTATATCTCCTTTCTGGTCCCCAGACTCACCGAACTGCCCGTTCAACATTTCCATTTAGATGTCTAATTGCACCTCGACGTTAGCGTGTCCCAGACTGAATCTTGATCCCCCTAGACCTGCTTCTGCCACGTCACCCCCTATCAGTTGAAGGCTTTCCTTTTTCCCTTGCTCACCAACTCCTAATGATCACTGAATCCTCAGAGCTCTGCCTTCAGTTTGGGGGTTTGCATTTTTTCCTTTCTGATGTAACTATTTTTGAATATGTTAAACATTTGTGCAGTTCCAAGTCAAAACAGTATTAAAAGGTATCCTTAGAGAAATCTCATTTCCCTCCCGACAGTCTTTACCCCATTTTTCAGTGTTCCTTCTGGCAAAAATAAGCACATGTATTTATTTTCCCCTTTTTCTTACACCAAAGTTGGCATACTATATGCATTGTTCCATCTCTTGCCTTTTTCACTTAACAATACATTGTGGAGATCACTCCATTGCACAGAGAACTTCCTCATTCTTTTTACAGCTGCATCAGAATTTCATTGCATGGATGTAATTTATTCAACCAGACCCCTACTGACAAACATTTGAGTTGTTTCCAGTTGAGTTGCTATTACAAATAGGGCTGCAATGAATGGCCTTGTGTATATGTTGTTTTGTGCTTTGGAAGGATGTTTTCAGGGTGGATTCCAGGAACCATGGGGGAAGGACACCATCAAGAGAATCTGGGAGGTGGCACAGGGTTTGTGTCCTAGTGCAGCCCCAGGGAAGGCAGAGCCAGCAATGGCCGACCTAGATATGGCCAAGGAGGACAACGGGGAAGGAACCATCCCCCAGAGCATGGGGCCAAGATCCCAAAAAACAATGTTCGAGGAGCCCCTTCCAGGGGGCACTCCTGGCGCCCACTCATGGAACATTCTGCCTCCTATTGTCTCCTATTGTTAGCTTTTGGAAATGGCTTCTTGGTGCTGTGGAGTTCAGCTACATCCTGCTGGATATAGCCTGCTGGACCCGTCCATTTCTAATGGAGGAGTGTTGAAGTCTCCAACTCTGATAGTGGATTCATCTACTTCTTTATCTTTGATTTTCTGCAGTTTGAATACAATATGCCTAGATGTATGGTTTCTTTTATCTTTTTATCTTTTTTCTTTTCTTTAAGGTGTACACTTCATTGAACTGATCAAGTCAGTGTACGGGTAAGCCCTGGATGTCTCCACACCTTAGCCTGCTCCCGGGGGACTCATTCTCTCTTTCATTTCCTTCCTTCCTTCCTTCCTTCCTCCCTCTCTTTCTTTCTCTTGGCATTTTTCCTTCTTGGTATTCTCTGAGCTTCCTGGATCTGTGGTTGAGTGTCTGACATTAACTTGGGGCAATTTCTCAGTCATTATTACTTTAAATTTTTCTTCTGTTCCTTTCTCTCCATCTCTCCTTCTTTTGGTACTTCCATTATATGTATACTACACATTTTGTAGTTGTCCCACAGTTCTGGTTATTCTGTTCCTTTTTCTCCCCTGGTCTTTTTTCTCTCTAATTTTCAGTTTCAGAAGTTTCTGTTGACATATCCTCCAGCTCAAAGAGTCTTTCCTCAGTCATGTCCAGTCTAGTAAATGATCCCATCAGAAGGATTCTTCATTTCTGTTACTGTATTTTTGATCTCTCATTTTGCCATCATGGGAAATCCTGGAACTTCTAGGTTGACTGCATGAATCCCAAAGAGAAAGCCAATAAAAAAGCAGGGAGGAGAAGGAGAAAATCTGAGTCATTGGGGATATCTTTTACAGTTGCTGGATCAAGTCTCACTTGAAGCCAGAACTAAATCTGGATTTTTAATTGACATACCCAGTAAAAATTCTTTTATATTATGAGTCAGCTTGAAGTGAATTTTCTGTCACTTGGTGCCTCAGAGAGTCCTCACTGACTCTATACCTAACTCATAGGCTTATTGTGAGGTTTAAATAAAATTGCACTTAGCAAACGAAGCATGGCACACAAGTAATACTCAGTGAATGGTTACCAATATTGTTATTATATTTATTTTTACAGAGTTACGTGTGCTTTTTATTCCATATCCTAACATTGGCATGTTTCTGTTTCTCTTTTTGGTATTATTCAGTTTCTACCCCCAAAGGAGAGAGGCTGAGGGAGGGGACTGATCAGCCCTGGGCTTCTGACCACCAGCTTCAGCCTCGGGTCCTCCTTGCAAAACCGCAGCTGGGGAACGACACAGAGACCACGTGGTGTGGTTCTAATTCCTCTGACATCTCATTTTCATTCTTCAATGATATTTATCTGCATCCAGCTTACACATAAATGTTTCCAGTAAAATGTTCCAAGTGCCTTTTTTCCGAAATCTGAATCCACATGAAAACAATGGCAACAAGAAAAAGGTGTAAACTTTCCAGAACAGGCCCAGATTTTGAAAATGTGATAAAGAGGTTATTGTGCGTCCGAACTTTTCACACAAGAATCGGAGGAGATTTAACACCAGGAATAATAAACCGAGGAAAACCAGCTAATGCAGAGCAGATGGGCCTGCAGGGCAGTGCTAAGCATTTCAATGTCTTTCCTCTTGGACCTTTGGACTCCAGATGACTGAGTGCTGGTTTCTCTAGCTCCAAATAAAGTTAATGCAATTGGGGAAACCATCAGTATGGCTGGTTTGATTTCTGGAGTGATTAGTGGATTAAAGTTTTTCAAGACTGTACTATGTGGTGGGCATTTGACATTCACTACTTGAATCCTGACTACAGCTCCATTTTACTGATGAGAAAAATGAGGTTTTAAAAGCACAAATCACTTGCTGAAGGGCACATAGCCAGTATGAGAGCCAGGATCAGTCCTAGGTCTGTCTCATTGCATATGCTGTGGTTCTGCAAACTGGGTAATAAGACAGCAGGGAAAAGGGGTCATGGTCACATAAATTTGAGAAACTCTGTGTATGTGTGTTGGTGTATATCTACATAGTAAAAGCCTTATTGAGGTATAATTGATCTGCAATAAGCTATACGTATTTAAACCATACAGCTCAGTAAGTTTTGACCCGTGTCTGTCTGCATGAAACCCTTACCACAATCAAGATTGTGAACATCTCCATTACCTGCAGTAGTTTCCTCGCGCCTCTTTGTAATTCCTCCCTCTTCTCCCTCCCACCGTTGATCCCAGACAATTGCTGTTCTCCTTTCTGTCACTGTGGATTAGTTGTACTTTCTAGAGTTTTATATAAATTGAATCATACCGGATGTAGTCTTTGCCTGTCTTCTGTCACTTGGCATAATTTTTTGAGATTCATTCATGTTATTACATGTTTGCTCCTTTATAGGACTAAGTGGTGTTCCATTTATGAATCTGCCACAACTTATCTACTCATCTATAGATGGACATGGAGGTTGTTTCCAGTTTGGAGCTATTACAAATAAAGTTGCTATGAACATTCGTGTTCAAGTCTTTATATGACATAAGCTTTCTTGGATAAATACCTAAGAGTGGAAGGGCTAGATCATATGGTAGGTATATGTTTAACTTTTAAAGAAGCTGTTAAACTGTGTTTCAAAGTGGTTGCACCATTTTACCAGCAGTGTATGGGAGTTCTCGTTCCTCCTCATCAGCACTTGGTGTGTTCAGTCTTTTAAATGTTTACCATCCTAATAGGTATGTAGTGATATCAGATTTTCTTATGGTTTTAATTTGCATTTCCCTAATGACTAATAATATCGAGTATGTTTTTCTGTGCTTGTTTACATCTATATATCTTCTTTAGTTAAGTGTTTGTTCAAATGATTTGCATATTTTAATAGAGTTGTTTCTTACTGAGATTTGAGAGTTCTTTATACTTATTGGATGCAAGTCTTTTAATATATGTTTTGCAAAGATTTTTCTTCAAGTCTGGGCTTGTATTTTCATTCTCTTGCCAATGTCTTTTGAAGAACAGAAGTGTTTTGTTTTTTTTTTAAACTCTGGTGAAGTCCAATTTATTTATTTATTTTAAAATTTATTGAACTATAGTTGATTTGCAATGTGTTAATTTCAGCTGTACAGCAAGGTGTTCAGTTATACATATGTATATACATCCTTTTTCATATTCTTTTCCTTTATGGATTATCACAGGATATTGACTATAGTGCCCTGTGCTATACAGTACGACCTTATTGTTTATATCCGTTGAAGTCCACTTTATAGTCCACATTTCTTAACTTCTACTTCATATTTTTAAAACCTTAGGTACCTTCTGGAAGAATTCTTGGCTTGATTTTACAACTCACACATTTTCTCTTTGGCACCCTATTCTCCTATTCAGCCTATATGTTGAATTTTTTTCAACACTCAGATACTTAAAATCATTCATCATGTTTGCAACATGGTAATCTTACATTTCCCTGAGAATAGCAATTATTCAGTTCAGTTCAGTCTATGAGCTTTGTTTTCTCGGCGTAATTGTTACACTTGGTAAGAGGGTGACATCTTTCTTGCACAGCTGCTTGGTGATGCTTAGCTGAGGAGTCATGTATTTGAGGACCCCTGTTGGCTGGTCTTTGCCTGTTGTGCCCACTTCAAGGATGAGGAGTGAGAGGCAACACAGCACCACCAGAGGGCGCTTTCTTGGGGGCAGGAACTCCTCACTCCTCCCTGGTGCACTCAGCCCCCTGGGACACTGTCTAAAGACTCATACTCTATGGTCCTACATGGAAGCGGACACCTCTACTGCTGCTGGCTAGTCCCAGGGGCAATGAGGACAAGGCATGGACCTGACAGCTCCTACTCAGGTGCCCCAGCTCGTGCCCCGTCAGGAGCTCCAAGCTGCTCTTTTCCTTCTCTCCCATACATACCTTCAGGCTTTGAGCATCATTGGAACCACCGCCCAACCTCTGTCTACCTCTATGCAAGAGTCCTCTCCCATGTGTACCTAAGTATAGGATTCCTTTCAAAATCTGATTAGACTGCCTTCCGTATTTCAGGGATTTTAAACATTTCTTATCTAAAAGGAAACCCCTTCCAATTTTCCAACATTATTATGGATAAAAAACACATTTGTCTCATTTCTAGGGCTTCCCTGGTGGCGCAGTGGTTGAGAGTCTGCCTGCCGATGCAGGGGATGCGGGTTCGTGCCCCGGTCCGGGAGGATCCCACATGTCGCGGAGCGGCTGGGCCCGTGAGCCACGGCCGCTGAGCCTGCGCGTCCGGAGCCTGTGCTCCACAATGGGAGAGGCCACAACAGTGAGAGGCCCGTGTACCGAAACAAACAAACAAACAAAGCACATTTGTCTCATTTCTAGAGACTTGTGATGGGAGGAGAGGCTGTAACTGATGCTTCGTTGTCCAACCTGAATGGAACCTGTGGGCAGTATTTGCATCTGTAGGAGAATCTCAGTATTTGAAAGGCCACCAGTGCAGACCACATATGCTAAATGTTGTCATGACAATTTGGTTTGCAACTTTTTTCTTTTGGCCTCCCCACGTGGCATGCGAGATCTTAGTTCCCTGACCAGGGATCGAACCCCCGCCTGGTGCAGTGGAATAGCGAGCGGAGTCTTAACCACTGGACCACCAGGGAAGTCCCTTCATTTGCAACTTTGATGTTTGCACGTTGGGGAAAGTTTACCAGGGCCCACCATCTGAGGGGAACGCATGACCATTGTTAGAAATGAAAATCTGCCCATTTCTCTCCATGCTGGAAGGGCCACGTGTCTGTGCTACTGTTGACAGTCCCAGCCGAGCCCAGACTTTCAGTCATTCCCACCAAAGCACCAGACGTGTGAATCAAGCCGTCTTGGATCCTGTAGACAAGCCCAGCTGCCAGGTAAGTACCACTGAGACCCTCAGGTGATGCCACGTGAAACAGAACTGAAGAATTGCCCCGCCAAGCCCCAATTCCTTAGCAGGCTGCTAAGTGCTTGAGCTGTAACAGTGAAGCCCTTCTGGAGAGCAGTCTAGTGAGGGAAGCAGATGACAGACCAGTTGATAACATTATGAAAGGGGTTGAAATGGGGGGAGATGGCTGACAAAGAGTGCTTTAGGAGCACCGAGGAAGGGTATCTTTTAGCTGCATGTATACAGGCACTGCACACAGTGCACTTAAACCCTGTGAACAGTGGGTAGCAGCTGCAGGAAATCTCTAAGGAGGACATTTCTGGAGTCTTCACCAATGGCCCACATCTGGGAAACTGGTGAGAGGCAGATTTAACAATTTGGTACAGTGATTGTAGAGAAGGAAGCCCAGCTGGGGTGGGCTGCTCGCGTGAGGATGAGGTCGTGGCTGCACCACTGTGGGTTACGTCTCAGCCTTCCACAAGCTGTACCTGAAGCACGTGGGGATGTGAGGTCTTGAACTTTTAAGCCAAGAAAGGCTCTAAAATGGCTCACTTAACAAGGAAGCTACTTTAAGAACAGTGCTTTGAATTTTTTCTCTTTTAATCCAAATGCAAATAGCTATTTCTAAGAGTAAAAGAAATTGCATAATAATAATGATTAAATCGCTAACACTTATCACTGGCTTCCCACGTGCCAAATACTGTACTGTGTGCTTTAGGAGGCATATTTCGCTGAATCCCCCACAGCAACCTTCTGTGATCCTCTCTTTACAAATAGGGAAACTGAGGCTTGGAGAGGTTAAGGAACTTCTCAAGGTGACATACATGATGTTATGGCTGAACGTGTGTGTTCTCCCAAAATGCGTTGAAGTCCTAACCCCCAGCGTGCCTGTATTTGGAGTAAGGAAGTAATTGAAGTTAAATTAGGTCATAAGAGTGAAGCCCCATCCCAATAGGATTAGTGCCTTTATGAGAAGAGACGCCAGAGAGCTGCCTCTCTCTCCATGTGTTTGCCCAAAGAAGAGGTCGTGTGATACATAGCAAGAAGGTGGCCGTCTGCAACCCAAGGGAAGAGTTCTCACCAGTCACTGACCCTGGTGGCACCTTGATCTTGGAGTTTCAGCCTTCACAACTGTGAGGAAGTAAATTTCTGTTGTTTAAGCCACCCAGTCTGTGGGATTTTGTTATGGTGGCCCCAGCAGGTTATATACCTGACAACCCACCACACTGGGATTATGAGCACCAGAGCCCCTGACTCATCACCCTGAACTGCCTCCTAGAAATATCATTATTTGAAAAGTTTTACATTTTGTAAAGTGGCATGCTAGTTTTAATATTTAAATTGACATGAGACATGTTTTCAAAACTTGACATTATCGGGACATCCCTGGTGGCGCAGTGGTTAAGAATCCACCTGTCAATGCAGGGGACATGGGTTCAATCCCTGGTCCGGGAAGATCCTACATGCCGTGGAGCAACTAAGTCTGTGCGCCACGACTACTGAGCCTGCACTGTAGAGCCTGCAAGCCACAACTACTGAGCCTGCGTGCTACAACTACTGAAGCCCACATGCCTAGAGCCCGTGCTCTGCAACAAGAGAAGCCACCACAGTGAGAAGCCTGTGCACCACAACGAAAAGTAGCCCCTGCTCGCGGCAACTAGAGAAAGCCTGCGCGCAGCAACAAAGACCTAAAGCAGCCAAAAATAGAATAAATAAATAAATAAATAAAACCTTGGCATTATCTATGCTAACATTGATGGTTGTTACTTAAAGCAGTTTCACTAAATTTGGATCTCTGGAAAAAACTTTTTTTGAGCATGGAAGCAGGTTGGAAATATTGCACCCAGTAATAACAATGAGACTTCTGGCATATGAAATACTTCAGTGGGAAAGTATTTGCTTAAATCTCTGCCTGCTATTATAGTTGAAGGTTTGGTGATAGTATTTGCCCTTCCCATGAACTTCCTGGATTTCAAAACCATGTGGAAGTGTAGCTTGTCTTATACGAAAAATGAAGTCGGAGAACTTTTAAAGATTAACATCAAGAAATGCATTAAGCTAAGTATTAATTATTTAGAGAATGATTATCTGGTGTGTGAATGAGCTTGGTCCTTTGATTTCTCCCCCTCCTTTGACAATACCATGAGGATACTTTCCTTCCACAGGTTGGCTGCTCTCCTTAACCTCTACTGGGAGTGCAAGCGGGTGTCAGCCCCTCGACAGAGGCCAGGCTGTTCTAACAGGCTTTCACTTTGATGAATGCTTTGGCTTTATGGGTGGAGCATCTTTTACATCCACTGCTGGCTCTCTGTAGACCATTTAAGCAGTACAAAAGGAAAGATAGATGATGGGTAAGTAAGTAGGTAGGTGGATAGATGATACATAAATCGTTTTAATTATAAAACATTTCACACATTAAAATGCAGGAAATATTATATGTATGTATAAATATAAACAGTTTATATATATATATATATATATATATATATATATAAACATATAACATTTCAGGTAAACATCCAGACCTCTTTTTGAGGGGGGGGGGTATTAATTTTATTTATTGCTTATTCATTTCCTATTTCATCAATTTCCTCTGTATTATTTCCATTCTTTTTTCTTTTTAAAAAATTTTAAAAATTAATATAATTTTAAAGGTTACACTCCATTTAGTTATTACAAAATATTGGCTATATTCCCCGTGTTGTACAATACATCCTTGAGCATATCTTACACCTAATCGTTTGTATCTCTCACTCTTCCACCCCTCTATTATCTCTCCTTCCTCCCCACTGAGACCTCTTTGTATGAGCATGTATACATATAGATGCATGAAAATCTACATATATCAGATCATCATATTTTGAGCATATTAGACCTTGTAGGATGCAGCTCAAACAGTGCTTACAGGGAAATTTAGTGTATGTGTATACACATGTATTATATATAGTATATATTTTATATAATATATTTATTATATATTATATAAAATGTATATAATAGAAAAGATTAGAAAAATAGTAAGACTAAAAATCTAAGCAACTATCTCAAGGAGCTAGAGAAGAGTATTGCAAATTAAATCCAGAGAAAGTAGAAGGAAAGAAGTAATTAAAAACAAATCAATAAATAAAAATTTAAAATTAAAAAGTAAATGCATTATAGAAAGAAAACCACCAAAGTTAAAAGTGGGTTCTTTGAAATAATTAAGAAAATGAATAGCTCCTACAAAGACAGATCAAGAAATAAAGACCAAAAATACAAATTACAAATAACGGGCATGAAAATCCTGACATCACTACAGATTCTACAGACATTAAAAAGGTAATGATTCTGATAGTGTGGTCAAGGAAAGACATGGGCTTGAACTGAACCCAGTAGATGAGAATGAGTTGGTGGATTTGAAAGCTTGAGGAGGTGGAATAAACAGACTGGTTGGATTGGGTGTGGGAGAGAAATAGGTGTAACAGTTTGTGCTGAGCTCTCTTAGGTGACTGGGTGGCCAAGGGGCGCCACTAGTGAGGCTGGGCAGCTCAGATGGAGAACCAAGCTTGGTGAAATTCGGCTACAACGAACTTTTCCCAATTTAATTTTATTGCTTTTTTTGCTTGCTGCCTAAAAACCAATTCCGCCCCCCCCCCATCTTTATTGGAGTATAATTGCTTTACAATGGTGTTAGTTTCTGCTTTATAACAAAGTGAATCAGCTATACATATATCTCCATATCTCTTCCCTCTTGTCTCCCTCCCTCCCACCCTCCCTATCCTTTTCTTATGGCTGAGTAACGTGTGTATATATATCTCACATCTTCTTTATTCATCTATCAATGGATAGTTGTCTTATAGTCCATTTAAACTAAAATGAATAGAACCAGCAGCTTGTTAACTTTGTAAAAGATACTCATATTGACCTTGGTTCAAATAATAGCTCTGGGGAATTCCCTGGCAGTCCGGTGGTTAGGACTCAGCAGCTTTCACTGCCTTGGGCCCAGGTTTATTCCCTGGTAGGGGAGCTAAGATCCCGTGAGCTGTGCGGTGTAGCCAAAAAAAAAAAAACCCCAGAAAATAACAAGTGTTGTGAGCATGTAGAGAAATTGAAACTCTGTGCACTGTTTGTGGGGAGGTAAAATGCAGTGCAGTCACTCTGGAAAAGTGTGGCAGTTCCTCAAAATATTAAACATAGAATTACTGTGTGATCCAGCAATTCCACTTCTCGGTATATACCCTAAAGAATGGAAGGCACTTATCTCGAACAGATAACTGTATACCTATGTTAATAGCAGTATTATTCACAATAGCCAAAAAATGGAAACAAACCAAGTGTCTTTCAAAGGATCGACAGATAAAGAAAATGTGGTGTGTAAGTACAGTCTTTAAAAAGGAAAGAGATTCTGATGCGTGGTACAACATGAATGGACCTTGAGGGCATTATGCTAAGTGGATTGTCAAACATGAAAAGACAAATACTGTATGATTCCACTCATGTGGGGTACTTAAGAGTAGCGAGATTCACAGACATAATGGTTGCCAAGGGCTAGAGGGAGGGGAGAAAAGAGGAGTTACTGTTTAATGGATATAGAGTTACAGTTTTGCAAGATTAAAGTTCTAGAGGTGGCTGGTGGTGGCTGCACAATAATGTGAATGTACTTAATGCCACCAAACTGTACACTTTAAGATGGTTAAGATGGTGATTTTTATGTTATGTGTGTTTTATCCAGTTAAACACACACACATACACACAAGGCTGGACCCCAGCCCAAGGTTCTGATTCAGCAGGTCTGGAGTGGGATGTGCTGATTGGCCTTTCTATTGGCATTCTATTGTATTCAATAAGTTCTCAGGTGATGCCGATGCTGCCGGTGCGGAGACCACACTTAGGGATAAGTGGTTAGGAGGCCTGGTGAGTATCATGTGGAGGGGTCCTCTGCTTGCTCCCTCGTGGCTATCGTTGTTATTGACAACAGCCGGCGTTTATGGAGGGCTTGCCTGCTGCAGGTTATCTCACAGTTGGGTGAAGGGGCAGCAGATGGGCAGGGCTAGAGTAGATAAACTTCACCCGGCTTCTTTTGGTCCTTGGTGTGAGTGTAAGGCTGAGAGGGAACCAGAGACGCAAATAGAGACCCAGTACAATAGAGCGCACAGCCGTAGGGGGAGAATTAGGGTCGCCTAGGGACCGAGCGCCCAGGGCGAGATCTGGAAGAGGACGTGGGTCGCCCGGGCAGGTCTCCAGACTCCTCCGCGGCCGCGGGAGGCAGTGGGGGACTCGTGGCCCGCAGAGGGCGCTGCTGCGCCGTCCCGCCGCCTGCCGCCCAGGCCGCCCACCCCGCGGGCGCGCCTCTCCGCAGTCCAGTGCCGACCGGCTGGGGACCCGCTTGTTCCGAGCGCGCACACTCCTCGGCCGGACGGAGGACACCGCCAGCTCCTGGCCGCCCCTGTACTCGCCTGCGGCGGCAGCTCGGCGCACCGCCCCCGGCCCGGCACCGCGTCGCGCCCGCGTCCGAGCGCAGAACTCCGGCCCCAGGAGCCTCCCGGCCGTCGGCGGACCCAGCGGCCCCGCCGCCGGCACGCTCGGCGCCCTGCTCTCGGGGCACAGGGGAGGGCGGCGGCCGGCTGGTGATGGGCGGCCCGGCGGCGCGGAGGGGCGCCGGGGGGCTCCGCGCGCTGCTCCTGGCGCTGGTGGCCGCGGGGAGCCCCGCGGGCGCCTACAATCTGGACCCGCAGCGCCCCGTGCGCTTCCAGGGTCCCGCCGGGTCCTTTTTCGGCTACGCGGTGCTGGAGCACTTCCACGACAACACGCGCTGGTGAGTGCCCTCCCGGCCCGGACCCTGACCCCGGCCCGGCTGGTCCCGCTGCAGCCGCCAGGCCGTCGCTGCCGCCGCCTTTCCGGCCTCTCCACGCCGCCGTCCCGAGGGGGCGATTTAAATGTCTCGGTTGTGCGTAGCCCGGCCGCCGAGGAAAGGCGGGGAGGAGGAAGGACGCTGGTTCCCGGTCCAGCGTACTGCCCGGTGGGCGCCCGAGTCGGAGGGGGCCGGGCGCCTCCCCGCCGGGGTTGCCAGTCGCTCGGCCTCCCAGCCAGACTCGGCTTAACTCTCTAGGTCGCAAAGTAACTTGGTTCTTCTGCCCCCGTGGGCCCCAGGCAGCCCGGCCAGAATCCCGAAGGCCCCGGGCTGCGGAGACAGACTCCTCAGTTCGGGGAACTCTTGGTGACACCCCACCCACCTCGCCCGGGCTTTAAGCCTCTCCCGCCGGCTCTGCGCAGGAAGCGGAGTAACCCCGAGATGCGAGGGGAGTGGGCTGGGTGTGCGTGGGGTCGCGGGGCGGGGATGCCGACTGTGTGGTCCCCCTTCTCGCTCACCAGGCCCTCTGCGGAAGCGAGCTGAGAGGGTCCGGAGTCAGGGAAGGGGGTTGGGCCTGGACCCCAGTGACAAGTCCGGTGGGACCGGTGGGTGATTTCTGGGGCAGCTACCCTGGAGACCGGTAGAGATCAAGGAGTCCAGTTGCCCCCTGAATGCCCCCTTAAGAGTCCCAAGAGGTGGGAACTCTCCCCATGGGGCACCACCTGTGAAGGGGCATGGAGCTTGAGTGCTCAACCCCAGGGGAGAAGCACCAGGGGAGGTTGGTCTCCCCTTGGCCCTTTCCTATGGACGAGAGGGAACGAAACAGCCACAGGAGGGGTCAACCCCTCCTCAAAGAGTTAGGGTGTGGGTAGTTCCCCAGTGGGGCCCCAGATGACAGCTGGTCTGGGGCTGGTTTTATTGTGTGGTCGCCAGTGTGGACATCCTTGGGGGCTGCAGGCTGGGAGGGCGAGGTCAGCCCTGTGTGTGCGCTCAGCATGCAGTTCTGCTCGGAACTTGACAGAGGCTGATAGAGAAGGGAGGGTTTGTAGAATTGAGTCCTCTGGCGTTCTTGGAAAAGTGGGGACTCCGTGACCAGCCAGCCCTTTAACAATCATGCTGTTTAGGAGAGCTGCCTCCAAGGGAACAAGTTTTTAAGGTTTTTGTGTAGCTCCTGTCCAGTTCCCTATCTCTCTCCCTACCATTTACCCCAGTTGCTGAGTTTAAGACCAGCTGTCTTTTCTTGCACTTGCCAAATCTTGCCCCTTTGAAAGCAAAGCAGGCTGACGCCTTTTCTGTGTCCTCTGTACTCAGCGTCCACTGTGGACTTTGGTAGAGAAGGTAGCCTGGGCAGGAGCAATTGGAGAACACATCCCGGGATCCTAGGCCGGGCTCCTGAACTGTGTGACCATGGCACACAGCATGTGGGGAGGGCTGTTAAAGATAGAAGGGCTGGGGCTTCCCTGGTGGTGCAGTGGTTAAGAATCTGCCTGCCAATGCAGGGGACACGGGTTCCAGCCCCGACCTGGGAAGATCCCACGTGCCACGGAGCAACTAAGCCCGTGCACCACA
>NW_006789542.1:1004785-1010180 GCF_000442215.2 Lipotes vexillifer | reverse complement strand
CCGCCTGCCGATTCAGGGGACACAGGTTCGATCCCTGGCCCGGGAAGATCCCACATGCCGTGGAGCAACTAAGCCTGTGCGCCACAACTACTGAGCCTGCGCTCTAGAGCTTGCGTGCCACAACTACTGAGCCCGCGTGCCACAACTACTGAAGCCCGTGCGCCTGGAGCCCGTGCGCCGCAACAAGAGAAGCCACTGCAATGAGAAGCCCGTGCATCGCAGCGAACAGTAGCCCCAACCAGAGAAAGACCCAACGCAGCCAAAAATAAAAATAAAAATAAATAAATACATAAATAAATAATTTAAAAAATAGAAGGGCTATTCTGGGCAGGGGGCTGCTGAGGAGGGGCAGGCAGGGGAGCTGGAGCACCACATGGGATCTGCAGCTCCACAGCCTCATGGGTCTCTGAGCTCTTTGGACCACGGGTAAAAGCTGCCCCATTTCGGAAGTAGGGGGAGTCAAGAGCAGATCTGACTTGGAAAAAGAGTCAAGGCTGCTTTGTTTTAAAAAGGTGATGAGGAAAGGCTGTGTGGTATGAATATTTCAAGTATATTTCAATATTTCAAGTATTTCAGGGGTCCATCCACAGCCAGGCTTCCGGTCTCAAAATCGCTCTCTCTGCTTCTGATACTGAGTGGGCTGCTCTTTTTATTGGAGCGCTTGTCCCTATAGTTTTTCAAGTACCAACTAATCTCTACTGCAATCTATTTAAAGCAACTTTTCTTATTCCCTGCCCCCCACTGCCTTAACTCTTAGTTTTTGCTTATCTCCTTGTCTTCTGTCCTCTTGTTATTTCTTCCTAGCCTCTTCCTCCCTATTCTTTTCTCTCTCCTCTCCCTTCCCCCCAGTATTCTTGGTCTTAGACCTTGACGGTTATTCTCTGCTGATTATGCTGCCCAGTCTTGGTATGCCAATGGTCTTTGAAGCAAGAGACTTTCAGCATCTCCTATTTTCTCCTTCTTTCTTTATAGCTTTAGAGGCTAGGCTTACTATGAGGCTAATGAAACTTCCACCAAAGGCCTCTCACTTGCACAGGCCCCTCCCTACCAAGGCTCTGTGCCTAATTCTGTATTTGTAATTTTGTATTAATTTTCTTAAAGGTAGTCGCCCTATATTTGTAGGATTCAGGCCCTGTGGAATCTGGGTCTACCCTAGGTCTCTACCTTAACTCTGGGGTTGGTTGCTTGACTTAGTGACTGATTGTTGGTCTCTTCCTACCAGGCAGTCCTTGGGCCCTGGATCTTTTAGCTTTGCTTGAGGGACATGCAGGTTGTTTCCAATTATTCACAATTATAAACATCAGCCGGGTAAACATCCTTCTAACAAAAGCCTTGCGGACATCCTTAATTATTTCCTTTGAATAAGTTCCTGGGCTTAGAGTTGCTGGGTCAGAGAGGGAGGGAGGTTTTAAAGCATTTTCTCTGCATTTCCAGAGTGCCAGTGAAGCTGAAGTGTGCACTTTAGGGAAATCTATTTAACTTTGGAGTAATTTACCAAAGGGCTGCTCCAGTCCAATGGAAGAGCATAGCCACCTACGTGAGGGGGACTTAAAAAACGATCACAGAGAGTCAAATTGGGTGTGGGAGGTAAGTGACAGACACGAAGAGGACAGTGTGTTAAAACTCTGAAAGGAAAAGGAGGCAGCGTTCACTAAGCCTTGTATCTGCTGTCTTTCTTGTAACTGCAGAAGTTACTCTTAAGCTTTTTCATCAGTCTTAGTGGTTCAGTAGTTTTGCTTCGTGCTAATTAAACACCTCTGTACAGGTGGAAGGATTTGTTGTGTGTAGGGTAAGGGAGGAAGGAGAGTGTGCAGGGGGAGGGGCAGGGAGAGATCCCAGGCACGACAGTCCGCAGGGGCCAGAACTGAAGGGCCCCCAGGTTAAGGGGACCCCAGGTGCACGTCACAAAGCTCCTGCTTATGCTGCGTCAGTAGGACTGGTGCTTCTATAATCCCCTAACTGAGCATTCCTAGCAGTTCTTTTTTAAGCAATAATTGTCACTGATCAGAGGTCCTATCTCTCTGTGTAAGGGATGGGGTGGCCTCGCTTTCCGAGCCCTGGGGACTGCGTCCTGCATATGCAGTTATGTTGCATTGGGAACAGAGTCCTGGACCCAGCCTCTCTCAAGGGTTTGGCTTGAGTGGCCTCTGCTGTCTGTCATGCTCTGGGCAGTGAGCGTTGTCCCAATGGCCAGGTGGACCAGAATATGGCAGGCAGTATGATAGATGTCATTTATATCAGTTTGGATGCAAACATGCAAGTGACTTGGTTTCTTTTTTTCCAGTGACACCCCGAGGGCATCTCTCTGCCCTGAGCTAGCATCCTCCCCTAGACCTCCCACCAGCTGGGTCTTCTTGCTCCCTTTGAACAATAGCAGGAGGTGCCAGGGAACACGGACAAAGCAGATTTCTGTCCCCTTCCTTTAGACACGGACTGGTCCCTCAGCTGCAGGGCAGACAACTGTAACACCCTGTGAGATAAATAAATGCAGCCCTGCTGGCTGGCGTAGAGCCCCAGAGCGGGTTTCTTTCACACCCTCCCTTCCCTCCTTCCTCTTGGCCCCAGACGCCCCGGAGTCCTAGGCGGTTGGGTGCATTGGCTTCCTTTCTGGAGACGTGCTTCCTGCCTCATCTCTGGGGACGCATCAAGACGGCTGTGCTCGGGCCCAGAGCAAGTGCTCGGAAATGGAAGAGGCGCTGGCGTTTTGCTTTGTTAAGGTTGTTAGAGCATCGCTCAGTGAGGAACAGGAGGTGATTCAGAGCCGAGGGGACCATAGCATCCTCAATTTGCATGATGGTTGAGAATTAAAAGAACAAGCTAGATGGTCTGGCACTGCCAGTGCAGTTGCCGCGAGCCAGATATATTGCTGTCTAAATTAAAATTAATTACAACCAAATAAAATGAAGAATTCAGTTGTACAGTCATACTAGCCACATTTCAAGTGCTCAATGGCCACGCGTGCCTTGTGGCTACTGTGCTGGATAGCACACAGGACATTTTCACCATCGCAGAAAGTTCTGGTACTGGTTTGGAGCAATGACTTGTGTCTTAAAGGGCTAGCTAGACAGGGACTTCCCTGGTCATCCAGTGGTTAGGCCTCGGCGCTTTCACTGCCATGGGCCTGAGTTCGATCCCTGGTCAGGGGACCAAGATGCCACAAGCCATGTGGTGCTGGCACCCCCCACCCCTCCGCAAAACAAAAATAAAGGGCTAGACGGAGATCAAAAGGCAGTGTAAGAAAAGTCGACCCTTGAGTTTGAGTATGAAAACTGAAATGAGGGAGCTTAACTAAAAATTTAGGCTGGGCAGCCTCTTTTCATCCATCAAACATTGGAGTGCCTGCTCTGTGCTAAGGGCTGGGTATTCAAGAATGAAAAATGCACTCACAGCCTGATGGGTGAGAAGGTTGTGGGCTTCTCGTCTTGTGTGTCAGGCAGAGATAAGATGTGGGCTCCCATAGGGGAGAGGCTGGTCCTGGGGCATCCCCGGGGACTTGGGCAGAGGAGAGTCCCGTGAAAGTAAAACCTTCAGAAGGGGGGCCCTGGGATCATGGGCCCCGCTCCTCACCCCCAGCCCCACCCGGCTTTGCGAGGAGACACCCAGAAACGATGGTGGTAGCGGGCCTTCTAACCTCTGTGGTGACCTCTCTGTCGCGTTCTGTCCCATGTCAGGCTCTCAGGTGGGGCTGTAGCTCCACTTCCCCATATGGATTTTCTGTAAGTAGCTTTTTCAAACCTCATTCTTGACTCTTTCTGGCCCTGCAGAGCCTACTTTCTCAAAGCACTCAAAGAAGGGATGACACATGTATGAGGCCCGAGTTCTAAGGGGACCCGGAAAGCATCCCGTGGGGTTTCCAGGACGTTTCCCTGAAGATCTCAGGAGGCTGGCGAGGGTGCTGTTTCCTGAGCTAGTACTGAACGCTGGCCAGGGGAGAGGCAGCTGTGTCCCTCAGGAGAGAACCTTCCAGGGCAAGAAGACAGACTCTTCTTAGCCAGTTTCTAGCAGCACAGAGTGTGAAAGTGTGAAGGGCCGGGCCCTGGCCAGCTCTGAGTCCCCGGTGACCTGCTGCTGGTCAGGAAATGGTCTCCTTCTGATAGCTCCCATTGTGATTTGTCTGGGGAAAATGCCATATTCACATTTGTTAAAAGCAGCCATGGTGTTCTCAGAAGTCATTTGTTTTCAAGGAAGTAGCATATAACTTTAAGAAATCAAAGTGGGGACTTCCCTGGTAGTCCAGTAATCAAGACTCCGTGCTCCCAATGCAGGGAGCCCTGGGTTCGATCCCTGGTCAGGGAACTAGATCCCACATGCCGCAACTAAGAGTCTGGAACTAAGATCCCGCATGCTGCAGCCAAGACCTGGTGCAGCCAAATAAGTAAATAAATATTAAAAACAAAACAAAAAAAAATGAACGATCCCATCAGATAGGATTTGCTGGGCATCTACAAGAGGTCCAGTGCTTTCACAAGCGTAATAGTCCCCAGTGGGATCTTTGGGACAACCTAGTGAGTGGTTTTCAGTTTGCCAGGTAGAGAACAAAGGCTTACAGAGTTACACACCTTGTCCAAGGTCCATCCCAGCCTTGGTGATACATGCACATTGGGGGCCTATGCAAGGGAATTATGGGGGTGGGCGGTAAGGCCGGTGAAAGAACTGGGGGTCGGGGAGGAGACAGGATTGGGCAGGGAGAGCCTTGGACTGTGGCTGGGATCTGATTCAAGTCTCGCCATCTCAACATGGGCACGCCCACCCCAAGATTATAATCAGTCCCTGGGGCTGCCTGGGAGACACGTGGCCTCAGCTTGATTGCCTGGAGGGGGCTGCAGCTGGAGGCTGTCAGCTGGCTGACCTCTTGCAGCCAAAAGGCTTCAGGTGGTGCACACCTACCTCCATGGCAGCCACGGAGCCCATCATGTGTGAAAGGCTGTGTTCGGAGATGTGAGGTGTGTTCTTCGGCCTGCAGTGTGGCTGGGATCATCTGTGCCTCTGCTTATCCTCTGTATCAGTATTGGGGCCGCTGGGATTCCGGGCTGTTAGAATTGGCTCCGAGGCAGACTCCCAGGGTGCCTCTTCCTGACCTTTGGGAAGTCTCAGGTGAGGGATGGAGGAGGAAGAGAGCTCCCACCTTACCCTGAGCCATTGAGTCGCTGACAAGCACTTGGCTGGAGGGAGCTGCCAGACCTCAACCCTGGTACCTCGTGAACTGCAAAGCCTCAAGCCACGTGGATTTGGTGACCAACCAAAGCAAAATGTTTGAGCATCACTTAGGAAGTGAAAGTGAATCCAAGATTTGGAAAAATCCAGTCTTTGAAACCACAGGCTCACTTGGTCCCCAGTGTCTGCTTTTTTGGGAGAACAAAAAGGACTTGTGAGTTTAAGTTTGCAGCAGCGGCGG
>NW_006789542.1:989012-1004641 GCF_000442215.2 Lipotes vexillifer | reverse complement strand
AGCAGGAATACACTTACAGGGCGCTAAGCCCGTATTAACTCACTTAATGTTCTCTGCAATTGCTTCAGCTGGTTATCATTGTAGCCCCATTCATGAAGGGGAAAACTGAGGCACAGAGACGGTGTTTACCCAAGTCACATGGTGACACAGTGGTCGAGCTGGGGCCTGCACCTTTGCCTCTCAAGAAGTCGAGTCTGAGTTTGGAGCTTCAAGGCACCCAAGCAGCTGTGTCATGAGATTCTGTCTTACACTCTTGGAAAAGTTATGGAATCACGGTCATGGTTGCTTCCCTGTGACACCCTTTGCAGATGCTTATTCAGGACCCACTGGATACCTGTGCAGAGATCCTGGGGTTCTGCTTTCCAGAGATGCTTGATCACTCAGCAAACAGGGACCAGTGATTCCTCCAGGGACGTCTGTAGGTCCTGCTGTCATGCTAAGTCTCTGTAAGAAGTGTCCTAGGAAAGATGGAGCGTTCTGGACTATTCCGTGTGTGCATCCTAACCTCCCTGGGCTGCTTTTGTTACCATCCCTCCACCTGCGCCACTGAGTCCTCCGGGCTCCCACGGCTTATTTAAGAAGCTCTGTTTGGAGAGTAGGTGGGAAAGGAAGCCATGGCGGCCCGTGTTTAGGATTTACCCCTGGGTTTGTTAAAGAAACCCACACAGAGTCAGAATTTCTGTACAGGCGGCCAACAATATGAGAGCAAATCTGAGCATAAAAAAAGCATGGAACGAATTTCCTCCATCTCAGCTCATCCCTTGGTGTGTTGAAGCCCAGGTGACCTCTCCCACCCATTCTGGACTGTTTAGTGTTAAAATGCTGCAACGTGCACAGATGCCAGAGCAAAGTCGGCTGTGTGTGTGGGACACCGCAAGGGCAGCACTGCACAGGGTCCTGGCACCTCTTCTCCATCAGGCTGGGTCCTGGAGTGGATGTTCCAGACGCAGGGGAGTGGTGTTCTACCTGGCTCTGCCTTCATTGTGGCCCCTGGTTCCCCAGCAACAACCAAATCCGTGGTCTGTGCCATAAACGGGAGGGGGGGGTGCCTGACTTCGCCCCCATTTAGGAGCGGTGTGTTCTTGGCAAGTTACTTCAGCTGTTTGAGCCTCATTCCCTCCTCTATAAAAGAGGGATGAGAATTTGTCCCTCATCACATTGTGGGGGAGATTAAATGAGATGATGTCTGCAAAGTCTGGAATGTAACATGCAGAACATAGTAAACCCTGGATAAATATGAATAGCTATTTCTGTTGCTACTTTGATCTGACATTTGAAGCTAATGGGCTTCATCCTGCCTTTAGATGCTAAAAGTTTGCTTTCAGTACATTTGTTGATCCATTTAATTATCAAAATTTGAGTGTCAGCACTCCATACGGAAATGAATGACAGAGTCTCGCGTAAGACACTATTATGTGTGGTCTCTAAAATTTTGGTCATGTTCTACATAAATCTGCATTTTTGTGTATTCATTTGTATGTCTACTTCCAAAAGGATCTGAGATGGCTGCTTTAATTGGAGACCTGTGGGATTGTAAACCCTAGAGTTTTTAAAACTTCTTTTAAAATTGAAGTATAATTGACTTACAATATTATATAAGTTTCAGGTGTACAACATAATAGTTCAAAATTTTTATAGATTATATTCCTTTTAAATTTATGATAAAATATTGACTGTATTCCCTTTGCTGTACAATACATGCTTGTAGCTTATTTATTTTATACGTAATAGTTTGTATCTCTTAATTCCCTTCCTCTGTCCTGCCCTGTCCCCTCTTCCCTCTCCCCCCTGTTAACCACTAGTGTGTTCTCTGTATCTGTGAGTCTGCTTCTTTTTTGTTATATTCACTAGTTTGTTGCACTTTTAGATTCCACATATCAGTGATAACATACTGTATTTATCCTTCTCTGTCTGACTTATTTCACTAAGAATAACACCATTCAGGTCCATCCATTGAAATTTTGCCATTTGCGTTCTTTTTTATGGCCGAGTAATGTTACATTGTATATATACCACATCTTCTTTATCCATTCATCTGTTGATGGACACTTAGTTTGCTTCCATATCTTGGCAATTGTAAATAATACCACTTTGAACATTGGGATGCATGTATCTTTTTGAATTAGTGTTTTCTTTTTTCTAGGAATGGAATTGCTGGGTCATATGGTAGTTCTATTTTTAGTTTTTTAAGGAACCTCCCTACTGTTCCCCATAGTGGCTGCACCAGTTTATTCAATATATTCCCACCAACGGTGTAGGAGGGTTCCCTTTTCTCTACAGCCTCGCCAACATTTGTTATCTGTGGTCTTTTTGATGATGGCCATTCTGACAGGTGTGAGGTAAATCCTAGCATTTTGCATGCCTCTTCCTTTTCTCAGCGAGCAGGCGGGAGGTCACTTCTTTTCTGGGGAGCTCTGGCCCTCATCCCAGGCTCCAGGTAAGTCTGGGAGGTAGGTCCGCACTTCCAAGGTGCTGGTGAGAATTTTACCCCCCAAAAAAGTAAACGTGAAAGTAGTGACCTATTTTTCTTGCAGAAGAAAACTTTCACGAGAAACCAACAGGAAGATTTCAAGACTCAGGCCTCCAGAGCTCTGCAGCTTGCTCTGCCTCTTGAATTCTAATGTTTACTTGATGTTCTCAGGTGGGGAAGGAAAACCTTGGCTCTTTGCCATGTTTCCTTCTCCGGGTACGTCTACCAGGACCTGAGCCCCTGGACGGGGCAGCAGCCTCTGAGGACCCTTTACTCCCATCCAGGGTGGCCAGGGGGGCTAATTTCTCTCCGAGGTGGGACCCTCCCCGTGACTCTGTTCTTTCCCAGTTGGTCGTGGAATTTTACCTATTTCCTTCTCTGGGGAGTGAAGGATTTGGCATGGTAAGGTGGCTTTCCTGGCACTGGCTTTCCCACTGCTCAAGTCTTGGCTGTGTTTTGCGCAGTAAGGGATGTGGAGTGATACCTAGGGTTTCCCTGAGGTGTGGTGGGCACGCAGTGATTGAATTCCACTCCTGTAACTAAAACGTGGGTCCCCAGGGAAGTTTTCGTTTGGGGATCAAATGCCTGAAAGCAAACCTAATGGGTTTAAGGTTTTTAATCCCCAGTTGCCGTCCTCCATCTGGCTGTAATTTCGCCCTGCAGAATCACTTCTGTGGTATTTGTGGGAAGGGAGGGAGCCCTTGGGACGATGTCAGTTCCGAGCCTCCCCCAGGGAAGTAGCTGTGGTTCAGCCCTTTTCTGCCACCTGGCTCCCAGGGGAATTGACTGGTGGTTTGCTCTCAGGAGGTGAGGGATGGGTTCAGAGTAGGATGGGAGGTTGGACTGGAGCCTTGGTAACCTGCTTCCCCACACACAGGTCAACCAAGGAAGTGGCTCTGTTGGAAATATGGAGTGCATTTAAACTGCCACAATAGGAGGGAAGGACTTCCCTGGTGGTCCAGTGGTAAAGAATCTGCCTTCCAACACAGGGGATGCAGGTTCGATCCCTGGTCAGGGAACTAAGATCCCACATGCCGTGGGGCAACTAAGCCCGTGAGCCACAACTACTGAGCTCGCACACCTCAACTAGAGCCCGCGTGCCGCAAACGACAGAGCCCACGCGCTCTGGAACCCGCGTGCCACAACTACAGAGCCCATGTGCCCTGGAGCCTGTGCGCCACAACTAGAGAGGGAAAACCCACACGCCTCAACTAGAGAGAAGCCCGTGCGCCGCAACAAAGAGCCTGCGCACTGCAACTAAGACCTGATGCAGCCGTAAATCAATAAATAAAAGTGGGAGTTCAGGGGGGACTGGAAAGAACATGCCCTTGGACACGGACACCCTGGGTTCAAATCCCAGCCACTTATCAGCAATGTGACTCACCATTTCAGAGTAAAGTGCACACTAGAAGCTGCCTGACAGGATTGCCTTGAGCAGGAAATCAGACAACCCATGATCATAACTGGGGCTGGCAGATGAATGGATAGGCCCACATTTCCAAATAGGTTCGTGAACTGCTCATTAGGAGAGGCGGCACCTCATTATAGTTTTGATTGGCATTTCTCTAATAATTAGTGATGTTGAGCATCTCTTCATGTGTCTATTGGCCGTCTGTATGTCTTCTTTGGAGATATCTCTATTTAGGTCTTTTCCCATTTTTTGATTGGGTTGTTCGTTTTGTTGTTGAGTTGTATGAGCTGTTTATATAGTTTGGAAATTAAGCCCTTGGCTGCATCATTTGCAAATATTTTCTCCCCGTCTATAGGTTATCTTTTCGTTCTGTTTATGGTTTCCTTTGCTGTGCAAAAGCTTGTAAGTTTTATTAGGTCCCATTTGTTTATTTTTTTGCTTTTATTTCTATTGCCTTGGGAGACTGACCTAAGAAAACAGTGGTATGTTTTATATCAGAGAATGTTTTGCCTGTGTTCTAAACAGCAAGGTCCTATTATGTAGCACAGGGAACTATATTCAGTATCTTGTGACAAACCATAATGGAAAAGAAAATGACAAAGAATATATATGTATAACTGGGTCACTTTGCCGTACAACATTTTCAATCAACTATACTTCAATAAAATACAAAGAGAGACAGAGAGAGGCTAACCTCTGGGTAGCACCACGCCAACCATGTGAACGTTCTAGGAAAGCAAGAAGATGATCGAGATTCAGCCTGATGGGGAGGAGAAGGACCATCCTTCAGTTCCAAACCCCTGTCTGTCCTTTGGGGACGGAGCTTCCAATCTGAGTTCTAAGCTCAGGGCCACCTGCAGAGCATCGCATGCCTTTTTCAGACAAGGTCACATGTGTGAGTGGCTGGCACCAGAGAGGGTTCTCAATACCTGTCGGCTACCTTTTCCTCCTTTCTGGCTGGCGTGGGATGGGCAGAGTAGGGGAGTGGGCCCTGCACCCCACTGCTGGGGTGCGTGCTGCACTTGGTGTCTTACCGTGCTTTGTGGGCTCAGGCAAGTCCCATGACCTTGTGTGGCCACCTGCTTCTCCATCTGTAAAGTGGGGATAATATCAGTGCCTCCCACAGGCTTGCTGTGAAGATGAAATGCAATGGTGCCCAGAGGGAGCCTAGCCCAGCACCTGCACACTCCAAGGGCCCACTACAGGCTGGTTGTCCTTGTAATTAGGAACCCAAGCTCTGAGTTAAGGAGGAGGCTAAAATGTCTGGGAAGTTTGTATGCATCTTTAACTGGGGTTGAGAGAGGAGAGCCTTGCTTCTCGGGGTCTTCAGTTCATAGGGGCCCCAGATGAACGTGATTATTTGAAATCAGTGTAGGTGGTTCTGTAGCACTTCTTAGATTATAAATCACCTGGGGAGCTTGTTAAAATGCATGTTCTGATTTAGCCGGCTGTGGATGGAGCCTGAGATTCTGCATTCCCATCAGGCTCCCAGGTGTTTTCCATGCTGCTGGCCTGAGGACCACACGTGAAGTAGCAAGCAAAGGTCCGAAACAGCCTGATGATTTATCACTGGGAGCCTGTTGGTGGGGACACTCCTTTAGATGGTAACTGTACAGAGGAAAGAAACATCTTATTGTCTTGTCAAGAGTGCCGGGAAAGATTTGCGGGGGGACATTGGAAGTGGCTGGGATGTCTCTTTGTAACTGAGAATGAGAAAAAAAGCAGATGGCACCTTTCAGTGGCATGCCCTGAACTCTGGGCCATTGCCCTCTCTCTTGGGACCAGCCTGGCGAATAGCCAGCTGAACTAACTTCAGAAGAGGCAAGCTCATCAGCTGACCTGTAGAGCAGTCTTGCTGGCTGGCGGCCTAGGTAAAGAGCAGCACCAGGCTGCGGAGGAAGCCACAATGTTCTGTGAACACAGAGATACGGGCTCGTCCTCCAGCGAGCCACCACTGTGAATGTCATGCACACAAGTGCACACACGCCCCCTTATCTCTTGCTTCATTTCTTGTTAGATTTGGGGGAAAAAAACCTCCTCTGAGCAGCTGATTAAGAGTTTGAACCAGATGGTGGTTATCAGTGCTTGATCAGCCCTTGCTGTTAGGATCATTGAGTACCTTGGCTTGGAAGGAAAACATAATTCAGCAGGTCCCTTCTCCAACGTTCGATTTTGAAATAAATTTCTGCTTCTCTGTCTCAGCTCTCGGCTGGGAAAAGCAGTGCTGGGATTTAAGCTCTCCAGGGTCCTTCCTGCTTGGATACCTGCGTATCTGTATTGAGAAGTCTGGAGCAGTGGCAGTCTGTGGAAGGTCTGGGGTTCCAGTGCCACTGTGGGGGACATAATAGAGAAACAGGCCATTGTTTCTTGCAGCCATTTCCCTTCCTTTGTACATGATGAATTCTCCCCCTTGTTTAGTTCTTGTGATTTTTTTTTAATAGCATGGATTGCAATTGGCGTTTATTCGCTGTGCTGATATAAATTCGGAGTTGGTGGGAATTTCTGGACCCAGGTCTGTCCCATGGGGGTTTTCTAGTGGAGGAGGTATTTTATGTTCCACAGCTCCTATGGCCTGCCATGTGGAAAGGCGGTGGGTGTTACAGTGTAGAGATGGCAAGCTGCTGATGCCTCTCACCTGTGTAAACACAGCCAGCATTAGAGAGCCACCCTTGGCCGAGCCCCGGTGGCTCTGGAGCTCAGCCCCAGAAGCCGGGGTGAGGTGGGGGGGGAAATTGACCCCTTCATGTGGCTTTCTTCTCACTGGAGTTTCATTTGGTGTGTCGTCCTGTATTTGAGTGAGAGCAGTCGCAGGCCGGCTAAGCTGCCCTCATGTGGTTGATGGAAGCAGTGTGGTCTGTGGGGAAAGTGCTTGCTAGGATTTCCAAAGGTGATGGGTTCCAGCCCCCCTTCTGCTTGGGGGTCCCGCAGCTGTGGCCCATTGTGGTGAGGCAGAGGCTGGGAGCTGCCTGGGGAGCACTGGCGGGTTGCAGATCCTGGGCTGCTACTGAGCGGCAGCAGGCAGCTTGGGGGTGACCTCACTGCTGGGGGCCTGGCTCCTCTCACCCCTCAGTGTGGTATGATTTGATTCCTCATAGGATCAGATCCAGACTCTCTGCGACTGACCTGGAAAGAAAGGTTCCACTAAGGAGACCCTTCCTAGCCTGGGGATTGAAGGATTGGGCTCAGGGACCCACGTGCCTCCTTGTGAACCTGACACCATGTCTCTGAGCCAGATTAGGGTGGTGTCCCTGTGGGGTCTGCCAGCCTTTGCTGAAGGCCCGTCTGAGGGTCTCAGCCCTCCGTTTTTGGATCTGGAGATCTCCACCCCTTTGCTCAGCCGGAGCGTCGGAGGGGAAGCAGCGTCATTCTGAGACCAGGGTTGGGGGTGAACGTTCGAGATCCCAAGATGAAGGTGGCTTTTAGGACAGAGTGGGGGGGAGCCTTTGTCAGCTTTCTACAGCCCCAGGGAGGCTGTTTAAGGTCCTTCTAACCTGTGCTTTTAGACACCTTTTCCAGAGATGCATGACGGAGAATGCTTTCCATTCCAAGGCCAGTGGGAAATGATCTATTTCATAACATGCCCGATACCCTTGGGAGGGAATCGCATCTCCCTCCCAGCCTGCTTGAGATACGGGGCAGCTCACGTTCCAGTTGAGCAGTGGCTTGGCACTGTCTACTCTTTGAACATCAGCATGGGTTTTGTTTAAAGTTTCGTTGTACAGGTCCTTGTAGCTCAGCACCAACCATTCCTGACTGGGGGTAGTTAGTATTCTTTGCTACAGCTCTTTGGTTGACTGCTTTCCAGAAACAATGCACAAAACTGTAGGCCAGAATTGTTTTTGTAACATCTGGAGGGGAATGTGTGCCATTCCCCCATGTTCTGTACCCAGATGTGTGTCTCTGTCATCTTGGCATGTCTTGCTCTTTTCCTCCAGTGGGCAAGGGCCCTGCTGGGGACGGCTCATCCCCAGGGCAGCTTTTTAGTTCAAGACGAAAGAGGCACAACCACGTTCTTGCCCTGTTGTAGCCAAACTCTTCTACCTCCGGTTTGCTTTGGGCTAGAGGACGCAGTTTATCATTCCACATTGCTGCTACTTCTTTCCTGTCACCCCTAAATGTACACGTTGTGTGTGGCAGGGAGGGGCAAGAGGGGGACATGGGACAAAAGGCATTTCTAAATTTCTTCTTTATTTATTCACTAAAGTTTTTAAAAAGTTGAAGTGTAACCCATCCAGAAAAGTGCCCATTGACGTATCTACAATTGAATAAATTTTCACAGATTTGTATAAACACCACTCAGTTTGAAAAAGAGAACATTTTAAGCACCTCCCTCCAGGAGCGCTTCTTCCTGGTTACAACCCTCTTCCATCTCCTGAGGTAGCAAACCTTTAACACGACCGTTACATTTCACCTACTTTTGAACATCAGATAAGTGGAATCAGGCAGTGAGTACACTACTGTCCCCAATGTCTTTTGCTCAGTGTTTGTGAGTTTCATCCATGAGGTTGCAGTTGACTGTTCATTGATTTTCATTGCTGTATAGAATTCTATTTCTACACCACAGTTTATTTATGCATTCTAGCATTGATGGGTCTTTGGGTTTCTTCTAGTTTGGGGCCGTTTCACACCCAGCTGTGAACATTTTGTGCATGTCTCCTGTAGACATATGTGCGTTTCTGTTGGGTATGTTCCTAGATATGAGATAGCTGGGTCAGAAGGTAGGCACTGTTTTAGCTTTCTTAGGAGTTGTCGAATCACTTTTCCAAAGTGGTCGTGATGGTTTACACTCCCCACAGCATGGTGTGAGGGTCCCAGGTGCTCCATATCCTGTCAGCACTTGGCGTTTTCAGTCTTTTTGGTTTTAGCCTTCTAGGTGCTGTGAAGTGGTATCTCATTTGGATTTCTCTGATAACTAATAGAGTTGAGCACCTTTTCATATGTTTATTGGCCATTTATCTTTCTTCATCAAGTATCTGTTCAAGTCTTTGGTCTATTATTCTATTGGTTTGTCTGTATTTTTGTTATTGATCTGTGGGAGTTCTTTATACATTCTGGATAGGAACTGTTTGTTGGTGGTATGTGTTCCCAACCAAACTCAGATTTTTTTCCCCCGGCATGTCAAAGTCATAACAGGTTCACTGTAGGAGTCCCTCCCCTCTGCCCCCACCCACCTCCAGCACTGTGTAATGCTGGGGTATGATCTCCCAGGGAGCATTCAGACAACACACCCATGGCTGGGTGAGGATTTAACCATTGGCTGCCCTTTCTTAGTACCGGGTTGTGACCGAATGCCCTTTCTTCTTGATGTGCAGGGTCCTTGTGGGTGCACCAAAGGCGGATTCCAAGTACAGCACTTCAGTGAAGTCCCCTGGGGCTGTGTTTAAGTGCCGCGTCCACACCAACCCTGACCGGAGATGCACCGAACTGGACATGGCTCGAGGTGAGTGGATTTTCACTGCCAAGATGGGAATGGGTATCACACCCTCACACTTTCCTCTTTTTCTTCCTGATTATTCATCCGTTTTTCCTTCCTTCCACCCATCCACCCACCACATACTGAGTATCTGTTACTTCGTAAGCACTGGGATACACCAAAGATCCTGCTGTCCTGGGCCTTATAAATTAGTAGGCAAAAGAGATATTAAACAAATAATTGAGTGTGAGAAGATCAGAGGGGAGGTGGTGAGTATTTGATCTGATCTAGATTGGAGGGTCTGGGGCAGTGACTTTTACAATGACCGGAAAGATGCACAGCAGTAAGCCGGGCAGGTACAGGAGGCAGAACCTCCAAGTGGAGGAAAGTTTGTGCCATTTTAAAATTTAGAGCAAGCACAGCATCACTGGAGTGGTGAGCAGGGGAGTGTGGAAGCAGAGGAGGTTGGTGAGGTGGGCTGGGGCTGGACTACACAGGGCCCGACAGGCTGGGGTAAGGTGTTGGGATTCTATCCTACGTGCAAGGTGGGAGGCCATTAAAAGCAATGTTAGGTTTTCTGTTTTAAGTAGGAAAAGATATGACTGAGGGATGTTTTTAAAAGCCCGCTTGGTCTGGTGGAAAATATATCATCTTTGGAGTCAGATCTGCCCGGGTTCAGAGCCCAGCTCTGCCAGTTACCCACTGGGACTTACTGGGAATGTCCCAGAGCCTCTTTGGCCTCAGTTGCCTCACCTGTAAAATCAGAAGGAAGCTAGCTATCTCATAAGGGTTACCTTGAGAGGATTGGTGAGATAATAGAGATGAATACACAGAACTGTGCTTGGCACATAGTCGGTTCTCAATAAGTAAGAGCTATATTTTATTGTACTCACCAATTCAAGACCTCACTTTCTCCAAAGTCCTTTCCCCTCAAGATCTTCTAACCATTATTTATTTTTATTTTTATTTTTTTGCGATATGTGGGCCTCTCACTGTCGTGGCCTTTCCCGTTGCCGGACGCGCAAGCTCAGCGCCCATGGCTCACGGGCCCAGCCGCTCCGCGGCATGTGGGATCCTCCCGGACCGGGGCACGAACCCGTATCCCCTGCATCGGCAGGCGGACTCTCAACCACTGCGCCACCAGGGAGGCCCCATTATTTTTTTTAAATGAAGAATTGTCACGATTTTCTTTAGCAGAAATAGGGGAGGTGTCCATGGTGTCTGTGACTGGTTTGTGGGCTGTTTGTTACTGGTATATAACACATTAAGGAGCTTACTTCGTAATATAAATCAATGCACTGCTTCCTTCCTTGAGAAAGTCTTGCTATGAAAAAAAATTGACTGAATTAAACAATATACGTGGTGGTGGAGTCAACTTGGATCTTGTTACCAGTTCCTTATTTACGGGCTGGTAATGTAATAGGGGCGGGGCAGCCGCGCGGCTGTTACCGCGAGAGCCGGAGCGCAGCGGTTAGAGGTCCCGCTCCGCCGGGTCAGTAGAGAAGCGGCCGTCGCGGCGGAGAGTGTGGAGACAGGTGGGTCACGGCCTTCTCCCCAAGGACCTCCAGGCCTTTTGGCCTCGGCCGGCGGGTGAGCTGGGGCCCAGGGACAGGCCGAGGGCTGTGCCCTGCAGGGCTCCAGAGCCCTTGTCACTGGGCCCTGGCCTTGAGACAGCGGCGAACCTCTCCCCCATGCCCACCTCCGCGACCTAATGGCGGCGGCGGTCACCCTGGGTCGCAGTCGGCGGGAGCTGGCCCCGACTTGGGTGGCCTAAGGAGCCTGAGGGCCCGGCCCGCTGGGTCCTGGGCGTCTGGCTCCCTCAGCCATGACGGCTGGGCGGGGTCTGGGGACCTGGCCCTGAGGGCGCCGCCAGCTGAGATCTGCCTCCTCAGCCGGGCTGGGCACTGGCGGGAGGACGCGGGCTGGGTGCTGGACCAGCGCTCCTGGGCAGGGTGACCGGCCCGCGCAGGGACCCCTCCTCGTAACGAGGCCTGGACCTAGGAGGGCGAAAGTTTATCCTTGGGCCCTTGCCCCTTCTTGTCATAACAGATACTAACATTTGTTTGGTGGACGTTTACAGGAACATCGTGACCCGACCTCAGGAACAAAGGATCTGACACCAAGAAGCTTACAGAAACTAACCCCGCCCCTGCCTCACCTTTCCTGTAAAGGGGCTTTGCTTTAAGCTTTCAGGGAGTGTGGAGTTTTCTAAGCCTTGAGCCACCTGTCACCTTGCAGGGCACTGCAATAAACCTTTCTCTGTTCCCAATTCCGACTTTCGTATTGTTTGGCCTCACTGTGCATCGGGCACAGGGTCCTGCGTTCGGTAACAGTAACAAACACTTGGGTTGTTTGTTACGCCCTTTGGAAAGCAGATAGGAGAGTAGCATTCCTCAGTCCAAGCCTGGTTTTTCTCTCTTTCCTCCAGGGAAGAATCGGGGCATGCCCTGTGGAAAGACCTGCCGGGAAGACAGAGATGATGAGTGGATGGGGGTGAGCCTGGCCCGGCAGCCCAAGGCTGATGGCCGCGTGCTGGTAAGGCCTCCTGGGGGAGCCACGGGGAGAGGGTGGCACCCTGGAAATGAATGACCTTGACCCCTTAGGAAAGCTGAATGGCATGGCAGTAAGGGCATGGCTTTGAGATGGCCTCTTCTGGACTACTACATGGACAAATCATTAACCTTTTTACTTTCTTCATCAGTCATATGTTAATAATGTCTGTCCAGGGTGCTGAGATGTTGTTATTGAAAAATGGCAAATAAAATGTAGGTGAAAAGTACTTTGCAACTCTCATTCATTACATAAGCATTTTCTTGTGGGTATCTTTTTAAACTGAGGTATAACTTACATAAAATGCACAGATCTTAAGATTACAGTTTGGGTTTTGACATTTGTACACACTGTGTGACCACCCACCCATCCAGATATAGAATATTTCTGTTGTCCCCAAAAGTCCTCTTATGTTTCTTACTAGTCAGCTACTCCCGCTTCAAGGCGGCCACTGTTACGATGTTGTATTACTGTGGGTTACTTCTGCTTTTTCAAGAACTTCATATAAATGGAATCCTACCGTGTGTGTTCTTGTGTGTAAGGCTTTTTTTCACTCAAAAGAATACTTTTGAGATTGATCCATATTGTGCGTATCAGTACTTCATTCCTACTTATTCCTACACAGTATAATATTTTATGAAATACATATACGTTGTTTTAAAATAGTCATTTAGTTCCTTCCCAAAGTGCATATGATATATTCTGATCTATTAGGTGCTTTGAGGGAGATGCAAGGAAGAAGATGTCTTTGCCCTTGAGACTTGCGATATGCTGGGACTGCCCAATAAAGCAATCATTATTTAAATTTATCAGAATTAGATTAAAAATTCAGTTTAGTCACTCTAGTCACATTTCCAGTGCTCAGTAGTCACAGATGTCTGCTGGCTGCTCTGTTGGCTGGCACAGAGGAAACATTTCCATCATTGTAGAGCGTTTTATTGGCCTCAACAAAATCTCTCACTGACCCAGAGGTCTTGTTTTGTCCATTTTTGTCTTTTACAGTTTTCTCTTGAGGTATAACACTAAAGTTCTTAATATGCACAATTTCAGTGAGGAGCTGGATGGATGTTTTCATGTACATGTACTCATGTATCTGACTTCATAGGCCTTTTCTTGGAAGCTGTATAAAGATTTTTGTTGTAAAAGCATGAGATTAAGACGGGAAAATAACACTAGCTGCTGTTTATGGAGGGCTTCCTCTGGGCCACAGGCTATAAATTGAGGGTTTCACATATATTTAATCCCTGGGGGAAACAGGTTTTCCTTCAGAATCTAGGCAAAATGTTTCTGACCCCTCCCTGAAGAGTCCATTTTGTGTTAGACTTCTCTGTGTGGGGTTGTTGGTCTGAATTTCACCTGCCTTGTCAGCACAAACTAAGCCTCTTGCCGTTGGACCCCTTTGGGGAGGGAGGAAGCAGCTGGATGCTGTTGCAGCATCAGAGGGCCTCCCTACTGGACAGCGTAGGTCCTGTGGAGGCCCCCATCCCAAAGTTTGCCTTGGTTTCCAGCCCTTTAATCACTGTCACCTGCTGCCCTGAACCCTCTCCAACCTCTGCCTTCCCTCAGACACGGTGGCCTGACCCTGACTGCGTGACCAGGCCCCAGGAGGCTTGTCTGCCGTCCTATGGGAAGGAGGGGAAGAAGCTGATCCATCTATAAATCAGAGTGGCCTTGAGGTCAATATTAAGAACAAAGGAGGTGGTGGCCTGGTGACAGCAAAATACGTAGGGTTCCTGAGAGCCTGGAACCTAGATCCAGTGGTTACTCCCGTGAAACATGTCCCCTCCCCATGGAAGGATGACCTCCACGTGGCTGAGAACTTATTTCCAGAGGGTTCTGCACTTTTGCAAATGAGTATCAGGAGGGGGCCATCTCTGTGGACATGAAGAGCAATGAGGATCATGGGGACAGTTGAGCCAAAGAAGCTAAGAAGGCAGAGCTGGAGGGTTTGTGCCAATGGTGCTGTGATTATCCTGTTCTAATTCACTGCATGCAAAGCTAATTTTCTCATCTTTTACACAGTTACTGCATCATCTATTTAATAAGCCACTCCGGGGGGTGGGGTGGGGAAGGACGGGCATGCAGCAGCATCTGCTTTCCTCATGGCTTTTTAATATTGTGGTCAAAAACAACATGAAATTTACCATCGTATCCATTGTTACATGTATAGTATAGTAGTGTTAACTATATATACATCATTGTAGAGCAGACTTCTAGAACTTTTTCATCTTGCAAAACAAACTCTAAACTCATCTAACAATAAGTTGCCCTCTCCCCCTCCCCTCCAACTTCCTTTTCTTAAGAGTTTGGCAACTTTACATACTGCATGATTCCATTTGTATGAGGCATTTGTCTTTTGTGTGTGTGTGTGTTAAAATTTTTTACTTAAAAATATTGCATATATTCTTTTGTTTTTTCACTTAATGTTACATTTTTATTTATTTTTAAATTTTTTATAAATTTATTTATTTCATTTATTTATTTTTGGCTGTGTTGGGTCTTCGTTGCTGCTGCGCGCGGGCTTTCTCTAGTTGTGGCGAGCGGGGGCTGCTGTTCGTTGCAGTGCGCAGGCTTCTCCTTACAGTGGCTTCTCTTGTTGCGGAGCATGGGCTGTAGGCGCATGGGCCTCAGTAGTGGTGGCATGTGGGCTCAGTAGTTGAGGCTCACGGGCTCTAGAGCGCAGGCTCAGTAGTTGTGGTGCACGGGCTTAGTTGCTACGCGGCATGTGGGATCTTCCCGGACCAGGGCTTGAACCCGTGTCCCCTGCACTGGCAGACGGATTCTTAACCACTGTGCCACCAGGGAAGCCCTGATGTTCCATTTTTAAAGTTTTGTCAATGTGGTTAATATTCTCTGTAGTATTCTGGGTTTTTTTTTTTTTTTTTTTTTTTTGGTGACTGGCTGATTTCACTTGGCATAGTGTTCTCAAGTTTCATCCATATTGTAGCATAGGACAGGATTTCCTTAATTTTTAAGGCTCAATAATATTTCACTGTATGTATATACTACATTTTCTTTATCCATTCATCCATTGATGGATATTTGGGTTGCTTCTACGTCTGTTTTTTTGGCCATGCCGCTCAGCATGCAGCATCTTAGTTCCCTGACCAGGGATCGAACCTGGGCCCCCTGCAGTGGAAGGGCAGAGTTCCAACCACTGGACCGCCAGGGAAGTCCTGCTTCCACATGTTGGCTATTGTCAATAATGCTGCTATGAACATGGGTGTGCAAATCTCTCGTCAAGATCCTGTTTTCAGTTCTTTTGTATATAAACCCAGAAGTGGGATTGCTAAATCCTATGGTAATTCTATTTTTAATTTTTTGAGGAACCTCTATATTGTTTTCCACAGTAGCTGTACCATTTTACATCCCCACCAACAGTGCACAAGAGGAGGGTTCCAATTTCTCCATGTCCTTGTCAACACTTTTTTTTTACTGATGGCCCTCTTAATGGGTATGAGATTGTATCTCATTGTGATTTGTATTGCCCTAATGATTAGTGATGTTGAGCATCTTTTCATGTGCTGGTTGGCCATTTGTATGTCTTCTTTGGAGAAATGTCCGTTCAAGTTCTTTGCTTATTTTTTTATTTTTTGGGGTATGCGGGCCTCTCACTGTTGTGGCCCCTCCCGTTGCGGAGCGCAGGCTCAGCGGCCATGGCTCACAGGCCTAGCTGTTCCGTGGCATGTGGGATCTTCCCGGACCGGGGCACGAACCCGTGTCCCCTGCATCGGCAGGTGGACTCTCAACCACTGCGCCACCAGGGAAGCCCTCTTTGCTTTTTT
>NW_006789542.1:941765-988856 GCF_000442215.2 Lipotes vexillifer | reverse complement strand
GTGCCCTTGGTTTCCGGCCCTAGCCGCTCCGCGGCATGTGGGGTCTTCCCAGACGGGGGCATGAACCCGTGTTCCCTGCATCGGCAGGTGGACCCTCAACCACTGCGCCACCAGGGAAGCCCCTCTTTGCTTATTTTTAAATTGGATTTTTTTTTTGTTGAGTTGTTCCCGTCGCTTTTTGCACGTGTGCCATCTTGCCAGGAAACGTCTGTCCCCAGTTCCTGCTGTCCTCCCTGGTTTAGACTCTGCCACTTCCATGAAGCCTGTCATCAGTGATGGTGCTGTCTAGAACAAGCTTGGCATCTTTTGTGTCATTAGGAACTCATCATTATGTCGTTACCTTATGTGCATGACTTATTTTGTGTATGTGTCCTTTTTAATGGAAATCACTTGGGTACAGAGACTTTTTAATGGAAATCACTTGGGTATAGAGAATCTTCTACCCTTTTAATTTTCAGCACATGGAGAAAGTCTCTCTAAGGAATGGGTCTGAAAGTGTGTTTGAATAATGTAGGGGCTGAGCGTCAATGTTAAAACAGTTAGAAACCAAATTAGTTGCCATCTCTTCTTGGTGGCTGATTCTAAGCAGTTGATGGAAGCTTGAGGAAAAGGCTGTAAATTGCCCCTAGGAAATGACAGGTGACAACAGGGTACAAGGAGTGGCCAGCTAGTCCATATTCATGTTTTGGAGGCTTCATATCCATTTGCTTTTTCTTTAATGTCTTATTTCTACCTGTCAAAGCTTTCTGGGAGGCAGGTATTTATTTTAAAATTAAGAACAGGAAGATATGTGTTATTCAAATGTTTTTTTTTTTTACATTTTTATTGGAGTATAATTGCTTTACCATGGTGTGTTAGTTTCTGCTTTATAACAAAGTGAATCAGTTATATATATACATATGTTCCCATATCTCTTCCCTCTTGCGTCTCCCTCCCTCCCACCCTCTATCCCACCCCTCCAGGCAGTCACAAAGCACCAAGCTGATCTCCCTGTGCTATGCGGTTGCTTCCCACTAGCTATCTACCTTACGTTTGGTAGTGTATATATGTCCATGCCTCTCTCTCGCTTTGTCACAGCTTACCCTTCCCCCTCCCCATATCCTCAAGTCCATTCTCTAGTAGGTCTGTGTCTTTATTCCTGTCTTACCCCTAGGTTCTTCGTGACATTTTTTTTTCTTAAATTCCATATATATGTGTTAGCATACGGTATTTGTCTTTCTCTTTCTGACTTACTTCACTCTGTATGACAGACTCTAGGTCTATCCACCTCATTACAAATAGCTCAATTTCGTTTCTTTTTATGGCTGAGTAATATTCCATTGTATATATGTGCCACATCTTCTTTATCCATTCATCCGATGATGGACACTTAGGTTGTTTCCATCTCCGGGCTATTGTAAATAGAGCTGCAATGAACATTTTGGTACATGACTCTTTTTGAATTATGGTTTTCTCAGGGTATATGCCCAGTAGTGGGATTGCTGGGTCATATGGTAGTTCTATTTGTAGTTTTTTAAGGAACCTCCATACTGTTCTCCATAGTGGCTGTACCAATTCACATTCCCACCAGCAGTGCAAGAGTGTTCCCTTTTCTCCACACCCTCTCCAGCATTTATTGTTTCTAGATTTTTTGATGATGGCCATTCTGACTGGTGTGAGATGATATCTCATTGTAGTTTTGATTTGCATTTCTCTAATGATTAATGATGTTGAGCATTCTTTCATGTGTTTGTTGGCAGTCTGTATATCTTCTTTGGAGAAATGTCTATTTAGGTCTTCTGCCCATTTTTGGATTGGGTTGTTTATTTTTTTGTTATTGAGCTGCATGAGCTGCCTGTAAATTTTAGAGATTAATCCTTTGTCAGTTGATTCATTTGCAAATATTTTCTCCCATTCTGAGGGCTGTCTTTTGGTCTTGTTTATGGTTTCCTTTGCTGTGCAAAAGCTTTGAAGTTTCATTAGGTCCCATTTGTTTATTTTTGTTTTTATCTCCATTACTCTAGGACATGGGTCAAGAAGGATCTTGCTGTGATTTATGTCATAGAGTGTTCTGCCTATGTTTTCCTCTAAGAGTTTGATAGTTTCTGGCCTTACATTTAGGTCTTTAATCCATTTTGAGCTTATTTTTGTGTATGGTGTTAGGGAGTGATCTAATCTCATACTTTTACATGTACCTGTCCAGTTTTCCCAGCACCACTTATTGAAGAGGCTGTCCTTTCTCCATTTTACTCAAATATGTTTTGAGAACTCGGGAGGTGCCTGGGGGTGTGGGCATGACACCTGTATCCCCAAGGAGCATAATATTGGATTCCAAGGTTGGGCTTGAAGAGGGAGAGGTGGGATGGCTTTTTTTGAAAATGGCATCTGGTGCTGATTTCAAAGTAAAGAACAGATAGAGGGGCTTCCCTGGTGGCGCATTGGTTAAGAATCCGCCTGCCGGTGCAGGGGACACGGGTTCGAGCCCTGGTCCGGGAAGATCCCACATGCCGCAGAGCAACTAAGCCTGTGTGCCACAACAACTGAGCTTGCGCACTGGAGCCCGCGAGCCACAACTACTGAGCCAGCATGCCACAACTACTGAAGCCCGCATGCCTAGAGCCCGTGCTCTGCAACAAGAGAAGCCACTGCAATGAGAAGCCCGCACACAAGAGTAGCCTGCGCTCGCCGCAACTAGAGAAAAGCCTGTGCGCAGCAACGAAAACCCAGCACAGCCAAAAATAAAATAATAAGATAAATAAATTAACAAAAAAAAAGAACAGAGAGTTGGAAAGCTGTGATAGGGAGTCAAGTATCTCGATGACACATGGCATTTTCTGGCCCCATGGACCGGCAGCCAGCTGTGTCAAGACCCAGGACATTGGGCTGGTCTGGCAGGCTGCCCTTGGCTCAGTACCTACCAGTCTCGGATGGATCCACACACGTTGTGGTTCCTTCCATTGCCCCAGGGAACAAATGATACCTGGAGTGAGCACAGCATTGGGATTAGAGGCAAGCCGCTTCCCTTCCCGCACTCCCAGATGCAGATGACAGTTTAAGAAGTCAGGGGGGAAAATCACTTCTGGTAATAACCACCCAACAAACCCAGTACAGGCACTGAGTCGTCTCTTGGACCTGGGAGGGCAGCTCACAATGTTCAGGTCTGACATTTCTGCTTTTCAGCAGAGTCTGCAAGCCTCAGACAACAACTGAAGTCAGCATCTAGCTGACTTCTGGGAGGAAGCGGTGTTCTCCAGCTCTATCTCCTGGCTGTTTCCTTTCCGAGCATCAGGGCAGTTGCTATCTATTCACCACTTCTCATCTGTCCATTTTTTCAAAGCCACAGGATACACTTTTGCATTTACTTCTGTTGCTTTGTTTCCTGATTTTTTTTTTTTAAGTGAACTTTTTGCTGAGCTTTAACATCATGCAGGAAAGTGCACAAATCATCTGTGTACATCTAGATGAGTTTTCAGTAGGTGAACATTTTCAGAATGAGTTTCCCAGAACCCCAGAAGTCACCTTCCCTGGACCTCCCAGGCCATTCCCTCCTCCCTTGGAGTGGAAGCTTCTTTGGGGGGTGGAATCTGTGGCATCAGGGCCCTGATCCCCTCCATCCCCTGTTCTCAGTGGCCCAGGGCCCGGCCCAGCCTGTGCTGAATGGACCCGAGGCATGGGAAAGCTCTGGCCATCTGTGTATGGCAAATGCATGTGTAAGAGGGTGAGGAGTGGGGAGTGGTGGGGGGGGGCGGTGCGGCGTGGTGTTGGGGGAGACGTACATGCCACCGTGGCTGAGCCATCGGAAAGGCACAGTACCCACCACCCCGAGGAAGGACATGTGTTTCCATACAAGAAAGCCATTCGAAATATACTCATCTCTTTATCCTTTTGGGAGGAAGAACAACCCTTATAACCTGAAGTATGTAAGATGCTAAGATTTGGGGTGGTTCGCCTAGAGGGGTGGGTTTGGGAGGGGATATGGGGATATACATGTATACGTATAGCTGATTCACTTTGTTGTACAGCAGAAACTAACACAACAATGTAAAGCCATTATACTGCAGTAAAATGTTAAAAAAAAAAGATTTGGGGTGGTCCTAGACCCTCCCCCCTCTTTTGTTATAATTCTTTGGAATCCAAGTTGGAATAAGTCTTGCTGTTTCCAGAGGGTGCTCTCTTTCTCCTGTTGGTCTTGCCTGCTCTGCCCACACGCCCTGCCTCACAGCAGAACTCATTTGGAGAGACTGATGGAGATATTAATGCTTTGGAGACAGTCCCTAGGAATTTTTCTTAATGTAGGAGTCAGATTGACATGCGTGTATATGTAAGGATAATTGGGACTAAACAAAGTCTTTTCTTTCTGTAGTTTATGTTCAGAGACACTTTTCCTTGTTTTCTTACATGCAAACTGCCTTTGACACTTTGATCTCTGACCTCACAGAATGCATTAATTTTAGTTTAGTTTATTGTGAAATGCAATCTTTGGGTCTTCTAGAAATTCCCCGAGATCACTTCTTAAATAGTTTATGGCACTAAAAAAAAAAAAAGACAGTAGGGCTTACCTGGTGGCGCAGTGGTTAAGAATCCTCCTGCTAATGCAGGGGACACGGGTTCGAGCCCTGGTCGGGGAAGATCCCACATGCCACGGAGCAACTAAGCCCGTGCGCCACAACTACTGAGCCTGCGCTCTAGCGCCTGCGACCCACAACTACTGAAGCCTGTGCGCCTAAAGCCGTGCTCCGCAACAAGAGAAGCCACCGCAATGAGAAGCCCGCACACTGCAACCCACACAGCCATCAATCAGTCAATCAATCAATAAGACAATAAGCTAGACATTAAATACACAAAGTCCGTCCTTACAAGAGTCAGCGTGTGTCATGGTAAACACCCGCCTCGGTCCTTTTTGGTCCCTCTAACCCAGAAATACAGTAAAACATGGTAAGCCCACGAGCTTTGCCAAATCCATAAACTAAAATATAACTAATGTACCAGCTAATTAGATGGTAAGTGATTCAAATTTGCAAGCTATCAGAATTTGGTCAGAAATAAAATAAAATTAAAACACTTAGTGGAGTGGAGTGATGATCCACCGAGTGATACTGTTGTTTAGCTTCTTGCCTGATATCATTTCAGTCTATTGAGAAATATGCTAGAAGCGCAGAATAGTACCGCGCGGTGAGGAATGAAGGTGCTTTGCAGTATAAGGAACGATGAGATTAACGTCATAGGGTAGGAGGCAGAGTGTGGGCAAGCTGAGGTTTCTCACCGCTCTGAGTGTCCTCATTTTCCCGTGGACAGAGAGCAGCCTTGTCAAGGGCCCTTGGGCGGTTTGCTTGAAGGTGTGAAGACCAGAGAGGCTGGCAGGCAGTGAATTTCTTTGTAGAGTAACCTCAGGGATAGCCAGGCCCTGGAGAGCTCCCCCACTGCCCAGGGCCTGGACATCCTGTTCGACCCCAGAGAGGTTATTTCGGGTGTCCTGAGACCTGTGGAGAGGCTCTAAGGGCGATAGCTACCTGACCTGCCTCAAAGGGTGGGTTTTGATGGCTTCTCAGGTGGGCATTGGGAGTTATAAGTTGGAAATGTTTCCTACTAAGACAAGGAGGACTCTGAAATGTGGGTTCCTGTGTTGTTTGCAGCACTTACCAGCTCTGGAACTTAAGCAAAGCACTCTCTGATACCCAGGGTTCCTGTACGGAAAATGCAATTCTAAGACACCTCCCCACCTTCCAGGGTTACAGAAGCGGTCAGATGTGGACCATGTAAATGCACAATGTTACAGCCTACAGAATCAGTGTGTTTGATGCAAACAAAGATGTGAAACACTTGGATTATTTTAAAATGCAGTATTTTAAGAAAATGCATCTGTTGGCCAGAGTGAAGCAACCTGATAACAGAAGTGAGTGTGAATGTCCACGAGAAACAAGCGGGGCTAGGCAGAGCGCACACCTTTGCAGGAAACAGCTGGGCTCCTCACCAGCTGCGCGGGTGCATTGGAGTGTGAGGCTGGGTGTGTCCAGTGCCGGTGGGGAAGGACACAAGTGTGTGTTCCTGCTTCTGGTTCCCAGAACTGCCCTCCCTTCAGGTGTCTCCTGGCACGTTCGACCCCAGTGCTTCCCAGAGGCTCCCCTCCAGAGCTGACCAGAGGGTTGGTCTCACCTCCTCGCATGTGCCAAGCTCTCGCCCACCTCAGGGCCCCTCCCAGTTGCTTCCTCACTTTCTTCAGGTCTCTGCTCAGATGTCACCTCCTCGGAGAGGCCCAGGCCACTTCCTGGCATGTGGGACCATCCTGGTGAGATGGAAATGTTCTTGCTAAGGGTTTGGTTACAGGAGAGTATACTTGTCAAAGCTCTTTAGATGGTACACTTGAGATTTGTGCATTTTTCTGTATGTAAATTTACTTCAAAAGACCGTCAACAAACATTTACTTCTGATTAATGATATAAAACAGTCAAATATCAGCAACTTCATATGGTTTAACTGAATGCTTTGCCCTGAACCTGAAAAGGAGCTCCTGAAGGTGCTCCACGGACCAGTGGCCTCGGCTCACCTGGAGGCTTGTTATAAATGCAGATTCTCAGGGCCCTGAAGACTGGCCGAGCCAGCTCTCTGGGTGGGGCCCAGCGGTCTGTGATTTAATCAGGCTTCCAAGTGATTCTGAAGGGTCTCACATTTGATGGAGGCCGATGGCTGCTCCATGGGCAAGCAGGTAGCACCTTGATGCTTAGGGTCTGTTTTGGGTGGAGCAGCACTCCTCGTCTCTGGCTTTTTCTCAGTATGTTCTTTGCTGAGGACTCGAGTCTGTCTGCTGCACCAGCTGGACCTGTGACTGTTCACTGCTGCGTCCTCAGTGCCCAGCTCAGAGCCTGGTGCATAGTAGGTGCTCAGTAAATACTTGGTGGAGGAATGAACAGGTGCATGTGTGGGGCACGCACAACGGATCCACCCTGGCCCAAGGGCCCTGAAGCGGGTATTGGGTGCTTGTCTTATCCTCTGCCTGGTTTCCTTTTCTGTCCTTTCCTGCTCTCCCCACATCTGGTGGGTCCCTGGGCCCATCAGCTCCACCTCTACATCATGAGGTCACCCCCTTCTCCCATCACCACTGCCCCCGTCCTGGTGCAGGCAGCAGCATCCCTCACCTGATGTTCACTTCCACCCTTGCCTATCTACAGTCTCCACTCGGCAGCCCAGTTATCTTTCCAAACTGTGAGTCAGACCATGCCACTTGCCTGTGTAAGACCCTCTTTCAGCACATCCACTAAAGTCACAGTCATCCCCAAGGTCTATAAGACTCCCGGGGCCTGGCCCCTGTCCCCTCTCTGACCTCACCTCCCTCCAGAGCAGCCCCACGGGCCTCCTTTCTTTCTGTGGACCCTCAGCCTTCTTCTCCGTTGCCCCTGATATTCCCTCCTGGAGCACTTGCCTCTGTGCCCAGTGTGTTTGGCTCTTTCTCATCCTTTTGGCTGCCCCTGGCCTCCAGGTGAAAACTGTCCTCCCCACTCCCAGATTCTCAGTCCATAACCCAGTGTCTTTCCTTTCCGGCACTTGCTAGGATGCCCATTTGTTTGTATGTTTGTTGGTTGTCTGCCTCTCCCAGGGGCACTCCCCAGGCTCTCGCAGTTTGCTGATGCCCACCCGGCACATTACCTGGGGTGGGTGGGAGAAAAGGTGGCTTCCTGGCCCCTCTGCACCTCTCTCCTCCTACAGAACCACCTGGCACTGCCGGGCTCTGCTTTGTGACCTCCTGAGCCTGACTCTTCTCCTCTGAACCTCTCTCTGTCCTCTAGGCCTGTGCCCACCGCTGGAAGAACATCTACTATGAAACAGACCACATCCTGCCCCACGGCTTCTGTTACATCATCCCATCCAACCTCCAGGCCCAAGGCAGGACGCTGATCCCTTGCTATGAAGGTGAGCTCTGACTGATCCTCCCTCTTGCTTTCTGACCCCACGTCACGCCCCAAACAACCCCCAACCATCTCCACACCCCCATCTGAACACTTCCCCCAGCTTTCCACACTCTAACAGAAGGGCTGCACCATGTCCCCAGATGGCCTTTTGGTGTCCGAGGATCAGGTAATGAGGAAGATGGGAAGGGGCAGCGTTGCCAGGCCCTGCCCAGCCTTGTGCATCTGTGCCACAGAGCCCATGGTGCTTCCCAAGCTTTATGAAGTCTCAGACTGAAATTCACCAGCCTCTTGGTTTCCTGACACTGCCAGATGTTGTACAGCCTTGGGAAACTTGCTTTCCCTCTCTGGGCCTGTTTCCTCCCCATGAAAATTCAGAGGTTGGCTCAGATGGTCTCCACAGTCCTATGCAGCTCCCAGATGGTCATAACGCTTCCGAGACAACTCCCGGCCATACCCGTGGACAGATGTCCTGAGGCAGGGGGAAGAGAAGGCCCAGGGTTCAGTCACTTCATGACATCCCAAGTCTGGCTTTCCTTCTCATCCGGTCTGCACACCCTGGCAGATGCTGGAGAGTTGGGTGCACCCTTGGCATGGTTTTAAGAGCTCCTTACGAAGGGGCACTTGGGGTTTGGGAAGGAAAATGTTTTCTCAAGCTCCCTACTTAGACGGTTCTAATGCCTGGGCTGGGGACCACTGAGCCTATCATGACTTAGCTCAGTTGAATTTGAGCTTTAAGGATTCAGTGTCATTTACTGCAGTTTTATAGTTTGTGCTCTCAGGGTTTGCTTAGCCTAATTCCAAGTGAGCTAAGTGCTTGGCTGTTTATGTTTTAATTCTCCCCCTAATTTATTTGTTTGGACAGAAGTCTCCACTAGCCCGTGGCCACCTTTCCCTTGGGCCTCCCTAGGTTTTCCCATGTTTCAAGTTTTGGCCATTGAAAAGGGGCTCTGGGAAAGGCCAGGTCCCTGCAGGAGGCATGGACCCTCTCCTCTGTGAGGGGGACCCTTTCTTTGATCCCATGTCAGCATCTGATCAGCTCTGGCAGGACCATGCTAGGCAACTGAACTCTGGCCCTGTTTATCTCTGTACTGCCCCCATCAAAAGAAAAACCTCATCTGAAAAATAGATGATGATGTGATCAGTCAAGTCAAGAGGAGGAGGGATAGGTCATATAAAGACACCGATGAGGGGCCAGGACTGTGCTGCCTGCCCCAGCTGGGTGCTTCCTTTTTTTCCGGGAGGAAAAGTGAAAAGGCCCTGGAAGAACTCGTTGGGTAGCTTGTGAGGCTGGGAGGAGTGAGAGAATCAGTAGGGACGATGGAGGCTGTGGGGATAGAACCAAACTAATTATGCAATAGGACCAGCAGCACTCTGGTTTTCTCAGAAGTTGTCTTGTGAAATAGGGCCACGTTGCCATCCCTAGTGACTCCCCTGTACACCACCGTAAGCGTTGGAAAGCAAAAGACAGCCCTTTGGAGAGGGAGCTGGGGTCACATGTCCATTTGTACCTGTAGCCACTGTGGCTTACACTTTTAAAGGATCTGTTATCAGGCAGTTGGGGCGGGATCAGCAGTAGAATGGGGTTGGTCTGGGGACTTTATATCTTCTCTCTTTTTTTTTTTTTTTTTGGCCATGCCACGCGGCATGTGGGGATCTTAGTTCTCCAACCAGGGATCAAACCCTTGCCCCCAGCAGTGAAAGCACGGAGTCTTAATCACTGAAAGTAGTTTGTTTTGGAAGTTATTCCAGAAGACACCAGTGGGGAGCGGGAAAGTGAGAAAAGGAGGGGAAGGCGGCCCATGCGGGGTGTGGTCCCCATGAGTTACCAGCCTGGGCCACTGGGATACAATCTCTGGGCCAGCGTATGACACACACCTCAGAATTATCTTGCCTGAGGGATGAGGGGATGGGTCTGTATCCACTGGGCATCCTGTCCTGCCATGTGTGTGGGTGGGGAAAGCCCCCAGGCAGAGAGATGCAGGTGCTGGCAGGTGGCAGTCAGGCCATGTTACAGAAATGGTTAGGGGGGGGACCTGGGGGGCCCCCTTGGCAGCGGGGGTTCTGTGTTGCCTTTCTCCTGTTACAGATGAGGATGCTAAGACTTGGCTTTTAAGTAAATTGTGAAAGGTCATTCAAAATCACATGGTGGATAGAGCTGGGTTTTGAATTTTCATTTGTCTGACCTCAGCAAATCATTTTGTCCCCTGGTGGTTAGTGGGGATTTGTTTTGAGTTTTGGTGTTTCTGGTTTAAATGAGATTGAAATAGGAGCCAGTTGTTAACCCTCTCAAAATAAGAGAGGGTGACTGAACTGTCCCAAAGGTCCAATCATGAGGGAGGGGAACATGAACATTTTGGGTGTTGGTATTCTCAAGAGCACCTGCCTGTCTTCTTTGCTGGCAGATCTGGCCTGACCTTGGCGGGAACATGCAAGCCTCCGTGAGCCAAGGAGGGCACCACGGGGCCAGGTAGCAGGTTGAGTCATGTCTGCTCCACATGTCTGTCACTCACAGTAGAGTGTGAGCTCCGAGCCCACCCCTCTGGGTGCTTTGGACTATTGCCTGAACGTGTTCCCCGTAGCTCACTGGTCCCAGGAGAGAGACGTGTGGAACAGACCCAAACCCTAAACCTGCAGCCAGAGCCCAGCTAGGTCATTCAAACCCTAGGTGACCTGTAGATGTGCATGGGAGAAATAAATGCTTGTCATTGTTTGCAAGGAGATTTCCTGGTTGTTACGCAGTAATAGCTGACTGACACAGGCTTGTCACAGGAACCCACATTCCTCGTGCAACAGTGGCTGTGGGATGGGCTTCGGCCTCTAGAATCACTCTTTTCTATGGCTGTTCCTTGACTTAATGATGGCCAGCTGGAGCCAGCAAGGAAAGTAGCAAAGTGGTCGTGCCCTGCCCAGTCCTTCATCCCCACGGGCACCCACACTTCTGTATCCTAACTCATTCAATGCCCAGGGAGGAGTACGGGGTGGGGCCGGGATGGGGAGCATTGTGGTGTAAGCAGCCCCTTAGAACAATGGGGGACTGAAAGGAACGCCTCTGTAGTTCTTGGTCCTGTAAGAGGCGGGGTGTGGCAGATGGTCAGATTTCTCTAGAAGAGGGACTGGCAGGTGGGGGATGCAGGCCACAGGGCCCTTGCCTGTGCTCTTGCTTTGGGATCTCCATCTCCCTGTTTGGTGGTCTAAACTAAACCTACTTAAGCTCTTAAGGCAATCATTATTTTCTCTTAATGTGGAAAAACTCAGTAACGCTGGCTGGCTGTTCCAGTTGGGGGATCATGTGGTAGTGAAGTACAACAGGAATATTTTGGAGTTTGACTGGACCTTTCAGCTATCACCCAGCCTGGCCTCTTTGTCTTTACTGACATCCAGAGATGTGGGGTGGCTTGCTCAGGCTGAGTTTTAACAGACTCTGGGCCTAGACCGTCAGAGTCCCAGTCCTGGCTCTGCCACTTGTTTTTAGCCGTACGCGGGCCTCTCACTGTTGTGGCCTCTCCCATTGCGGAGCACAGGCTCCGGACGCGCAGGCTCAGCGGCCATGGCTCATGGGCCCAGTTGCTTCGCGGCATGTGGGATCTTCCCGGACCGGGGCATGAACCCGTGTCCCCTGCATCGGCAGGCGGACTCTCAACCACTGCGCCACCAGGGAAGCCCTCTGCCACTTGTTAATGCTGTGACTTCAGATGAGTGACTTAACCTCTTGTGCCTAACCTACCTCAAGGGTCTGTGGAGAGGATTAAGTTAAAGCTTGTAAGTTCTTAGAGCAGTGGCTGGCATTCAAAGATGTGGAGGGTCAACTGTACTCTGCCATTTTATATAAGGCACTTGAGCACCTGCAAATTTTGGTATCTATAGGCATCCTGGAACCAAGCACTCATGGATACTGAGGGAAGATTGTATATGCTAATAAGCACATATATGTTAATATACTATATTACGTGCTAATGTACTGTCTGCCAAGCAAGTGTTTGTTAATTACTATAGGGCAACTAATTTGTCTACCAGGGATAGAGTCCACTCAGTTTTATTAAGTACCCATTAGACCCTGTGCTAAGTGCCTGATGGATAAAGCCCAAGAAATTCCCCATCTACAGGGGAAAACAGAGCGGGAACATGATGCTTCCAAAGTGGCAGAGCTGAGTAGGGAGAGAATTCTATGCCCGTGTACATGGCCTGGAACCTCTGCAAAGGCCCAGGCTGCATCCTCGTTTAAGGTGGCATTAAGGTAGGATTATTTCATTTTACAGCTGGAAAAACGGAGACCTGCCTAGAGTCTGCAGCCTGTTGGGGCCCATGGAAAAGACAAATGGTGGGTGCTGGGCAGGGAAGGATGGACACTTCCTCTGCAAGAGTGGAAAGACCTCAGGGTGGGGCTGGATGTGGTCCGATCTTCCAGGCTTCTGCCTCCATGGCCTCAACCCTGTGGCTGGACCCTCGGTGGGAATGGACACCATGATGCCTCCATTACATTTACCTCTGAGGGTTATTGTGAGAAGCTCATGAGAAAATGCAGGTGAAAGTGTTCAGAAAGACCACACACTGTTCTCTAATTGTGGCCTGATTGTGGGTCTCAGTGAGGGTCAGCCGTGCTCTCTCCAGAATGTTGGGAGGTTGGTTTAATTGAGGAGAGCCTCTAAGTGTGTGGGCACCTGTCCACAATGTCTCAAACTTTTCGCTTTTTAAAAAGTCCGTCTTTGGTTTGGCACAAGGACATTTTTCTCCTGGCTTTTCGGGTGCTTCCTGTTTCTGGTTGGTGGGAAATGCTATCAGAATATCCTGTTTGGAACCAGGAAATGTAGAGGGAATGGGAAACAAAAATGAATTTAGCACACAAAATAAACGGATGGCGTGTACCCCTAAGTCAAACCATTTATTTGATAGGAGAATATTGTCATTACTACCATATGGGGTTTGGTTTATATCAGAATGTGTGAGAAAATGAGAAGTTTAGTCGGGTGACAGATGGGCAAAACTCTTCATAAATTAAAGAGCACGCACTGTAAAACATTAGTTGCTATTAACCAAGTTATGGTTACCGAGTCCAAGCTCACTGTGCTCGCCGCATGACAGGCCAATGAATTGGAGATGAGGTGTTGAGGCAAGGAATACGACTTTAAAACGGAAAGCCGGCACACTGAGAAGATGGCAGACTAGTGTCTCCGATAAATCATCTTATCGGGGTTTGGATGCCAGTTTCTTTTATAGCACAGAGAGGGGGAGGAGATGAGGAAGTAAAGTAAAAATACCATAAATTTTGCAAATATCTCCTGGAATGGCCAGCCTCCGGTGAAGGGATGTGTTAATTTCTTCTTTCTTGCAGCCATCCACAGGTGGGTGGGGTCAGATGGTCTCCCTGCGAGCTGAACAGGAGCACTTTAACATTCAGGCAGAGGGGGCAGGGTTCCCTGAGGCAGGCCATTCTGTATGATTATAATAACAAAAGCAGTGAAAAGCAAAGGTTAAAGGCAAAGAAACAGATCGAACTTAGAATCCCATTTAGCTCTTTCCTGTTACAATGGGATTTTAGGACTCCCGGAAGTGAAGTCAGTGCATTGATAAAATCAAGCGCAGAGATTTCTTTCATCCTTTGCCCTGAGTCCACTGAGGCAAGAAGCCAGAGCTTGGCAGGAGGGGGGGGTTATAAACAGGTCATCTTTATATTCTCACTAATATGGAATAATCTGGGAGCAGCTCAGCTAAATTAACAAAAAGTATTACAAATAAAATACTGATAAATGCAATTGGGTACCATTGTGTATTAGATCTAATTTCAGAATCTGGCTTTACCACTCACTCATTCCTGACACTGGGCTAAAATCAAGATGTGAGCATGGCCGTCTTCCTTTCCAGAGACTCTAGAGAGTCTATTTCCTTTACTTTTCTGCCTTGAACCTCAGTGCCCTCCTCTGTAAAATGGAGGGATTAATCCCTACTTAAGAGGTATTTGGGACTTCCCTGGTGGTCTCGTGGTTAGGTACTTTCACCGCGGTGGCCTGGGTTCAGTCCCTGATGGGGAGCTAAGATCCCACAAGACACGCAGCATGGCCAAAAAAAAAAAAAAAAGAGAGAGAGAGGTATTTGAAGTACATAATGTGCCTAACACAGCTCCTAGCTCAGGGTGAGTATTCAATAAAAGGGAATTTTCTAATTAACTTTTAAAATAGTATCATAGTGTCCTTAAACCTTCTCTGAAGGCGTCCAGCGGTCCTGCTTTAATGAATAATGGAGGGTGGAAAGCTGGGTATTTCTAACCTGATTTTAAGACTCCTTGAAAAGATTATAATTTAAAAAATTCCTTTGAAGATCATATTTGCACAATTTATTTTCTTGGTAAGCTCTCTTTATGTAGATGATCTGAAGTTTAATTCATGCCATGTTTAAATATTCTCAAGTTTGGAATTGCTGGGGTCTTAGTTCCAAAGATTTCTGTACCATTTTCTTCGTTATCAGGGGGTGGCCAGGCCTTTAATTCCTAATTGCTTTTGCATCTCTCAAGATGGAGATCATTTCTAGAGAAGGAAATAGATTCCTCTATTTAGATGAGAAGATTCCTCTTCCCCCTTCTAATGTTGAAGGCTGTGGCTCCACAGGGGATACAAATCAATCAAGACCATTTACAAATGAAAAGCAGTTGAGGTTTTGTTTTGTTGTGTTTTTGTTTTGGAGAGAACCATAAAAGGCTAAGTTAATCCATTTAAAAATTCAAGAACAAGCCCCATAAATTTTTATTAAATAAAGAGCTCTACATTTACATAGGATTTTATGGTTTCCAAAGAGCTTTCATAAACATTATCTCATTTAAGTAAATGCAGCAAATTTTAAAAAGCAGATGCAGTTCTGTAGTATGCCCAGTTAATGTGGAGGGGGACCCTGAGAGGGAGGGTGGCTGGAGGGGACAGCCAGGGCCAAGCCTCTGGCTATGGCTCTTGGAGCTCAGGAAGACCCATCAAGCTTTCCCTTTGGTGCTAAGAATTCTTATCTTGGGCATAAATATATTCTACATTTCAAACATGTTTTCATACATTGTGTGGAATTATTGACTTAAACTATGACTTAAACTACTTAAACTATGTCATCTAATAGTTTCCTTATGGATATTCAAATGTTATGAATCTCCTCTTCTAAAATTACATATCTGTGTGATGGATGTCTTAGGTTTCTTCCTTTTTGAGACACTAACAGATTCAGAGTCACCAAATATTTATCAAGCACCTACTGGGTTCCAGGTGTTGTGCTAGGTATTTAACATTTATGATCTTACTGAGTAATCACATCATGGGGGTGGTTTAAGTATTCTTATCCCTATTGTACAGATGAGAAAACTGAAGTTTAGGGAGGTTGATGAAGGTCACAGGCTTATTAAGCTGAAGAAAGCTGGTGGCTGTTAAGTTCAGAACACGTTTCTTTTTTTTTTTTTTCCATTTAGGCTGTGGTCCTTGTAACTGAGGGTTGTTTTATATATTTAAATACTCTTTTTATCACTAGATTTCTGTCTGCCTGATTTCATTGTCCTCCGAATTGTTTTTTTTTTTGTTTGTTTTGCGGACCTCTCACTGTTGTGGCCTCTTCCGTTGCAGAGCACAGGCTCCAGATGCACAGGCTCAGAGGCCATGGCTCACTGGCCCAGCCGCTTCGCGGCATGTGGGATCCTCCCGGACCGGGGCACGAACCCATGTCCCCTGCATCGGCAGGTGGACTCTCAACCACTGTGCCACCAGGGAAGCCCTGTTGTTGTTTTTTAGTTGAAGTATAGTTGATTTACAATGTTGTGTTAGTTTCAGGTTACAGCAAAGTGATATATATATCATATATATATTCTTTTTCACATTCTTTTCCCTTAAAGGTTATTACAAATTATTCAGTATAGTTTCCTGTGCTATACAGTAGGTCCTTGTTGGTTATCTCTTTTATATATAGTAGTGTGTGTATGTTAATCCCAAACTCCTAATTTATCCCTCCCCACCTCTTCCCCTTTGCTAAATTTGTTTCTATATAAGTTCTTAAGTATAATCAAATTGTTTAATTATCAGTTGGTTAGTATTCACTCAGAAATTGAGCAAAAATTCAGACATTAAGACTGGAAAGTTATTTTTTTCCTCTGATATTTTATTTCATGGCTAAGCTAAGGAACTATGGAAAGATAATTTTAAAATTGATGTGCTAGAAAGACTAGCTTTGAAAGATGAAACTTTCTCAAATGGTTAAAAGGAAGAGAGCTCAGTAGGAAGAATATATGTTACTCTGTATGTAAATCTTGATCTTTCCATGGGTTGGTTTTATCCCGCCAGTGTTTTGGGAAGAGTGCAGGAAGCGACTCCACCCAGCCTAGTTCTTGAATGAATTAAATTCATTAGTGTACGTTCCATGCATTGAGTTGTGGGTTATGAACATTTGGAAACCAGTATCTTTTCCTCTCTCAATTGCCTGCTGTTCAGACAGGGTTTAGTAAAACCAGCAGCTCAACCAAGGAAAATACTACCATTTTTAGACTGGAGGAGCCATGCAACTTAATGAATCAAAGTGTGTGACGCAGGCCACATAATTCAGATCCACACACGGCAGAAAGACAGAGCTTTCCAACCCGTTCCCAGCTCCTCCAAGGGATGTCTGGGCCCCCTTCGTTCCACCATGTCTTGCTTCCCTGATTCAGTTGCCCCACATTTAACAGAGTCAGGTTTGTTACAGCATCCATGAGCTGCTGTGGTGCCAAGCCCGGTTCTCCCTTGCTGCTTCGAGGTGGATAAACGTTTTGTTCCACAGCGGAGAGGGAGGAAACTGGCGTGTTGTGGTCCTCCCTCCCCGGCCACGTCCTCGGAGCCTTTGGAGACTGAATGGAAGTGCCCAGGAGTGGCCTGGTGCCTCTGTGTGTGCAGGAGCAGTTCTTCTCGAGAACACAGGAGGCTGGAGGTCCTGCCCCAGCCCTCCGCCCTCTACTTCCTGGACCTCTCTGCAGAGGGAGGGTGTGTGACCTGGGGATGATGTGATGGGACAGCCGCTTGTCTCCACACTCACCCCCCTTCTCATAGCTCTGTGGTAGAGGATCTCCTGCCTTCTCCAGTATAGGCAAGCAAAATCGAGTGTCTAGCATACGGGAATGATAGATTGCCCTATGTATATAATTTTTGAAGAAGAAGAAAGGCCTGTACTTTAGAACTGGATTAGAGAGAAACTACAACCTGCCCTTTATATATATATATATATATATATATATATATATATACATACACACACACACATAAATATAAAATATATAAAATATTTAAAAATATATATGTATTTTATGTATTTGTATATATTTATATATATTATATATATATATATTTTTTGCAGAAGGTATCAGGTTAAAATAACAGTGGTGTCCTTAACTCATGGAAATAGCACTCAACAGAGTGAAAACAACTGAAGCATGCTGTGGTCCAGGATCCAGTGTATCTGGCCAGCATCTCTTGGGAAGCCCCCATAGCCCAGGCCTGGGCCCTAAGGGCCACCACTGCACCCTGAGGTGCCAGTTTACCTGTTGTGTGGCCTTGTTCACTTTACAAAGTCTTTCTTAGATCACTTCTCACTTAATCAGGATTTTTGAATATCTGGTAGGCCAGCACAATGTGGATGTTTGATTTTTACAGAAAAGGAGCCGGCCAGGCACAGAACTTGACTTGGGGTTTGGGTGGCTGTGCTCGCACAATGCTGCTGAGTCTTACGATGTGGTTGATCAGGAATAGCTTTGAAGTGTTCTGTGAAGCCTGCTCACGTCACTTCTTCACAGCAGTTTGGCTTTTAGAAGAAGAGCACTTTGTACTAGGAGGGCCAGGCTTGGACACAGGCTCAGTGTCTCCCAGCGTGGGCCGTCCCATCTGTATCCTCAGATCTTTGAGGACAGTCCGTGAAGGATCATGCCAGGGGCTGGGCAGGGATTAAAGAACCGGTTCTGAATATTCTGTGCAGTTTCTCTTGAGGCCCAAGAGGGAGGTGGAATTGCCCAAGGCAGAATCAGTCAACCTAGGTTCGGGAAGCCCAGAAAAATCCATCCTGTGTGTCCTTGCCCTGCTCCAGTCACACCTACTTCCATCCTTAGGCCTCTGGGGTCAGTGATGCCTCGGATTGGAGAAGCAGGATTCCCAGGACACAACTCCTCTTCAAGCAAGCCTGGGGTGGAGGTCACAGAGCCTGATGGACTGGAGGACAGAGGGTAGGGCTGGGAGGTCAGGGGGCACAGAGGTCCAAGGCGAGCAAGTTGGAGAGTCCAAGTGCTCAGTGGCCGAAAGAATGTGCCAGATCCTCTTGCATCTCCGCCTGGAGCCTCGGGTCTGGGCACGGACGGCAGCACCCACACCTTCCCTCAGCAAAGCCTCACCTGCGCACACTGTACCTTACACCGGGCTGGTGTTGGGGGCACTGAGATGGGTGAACTCATCTCGGTGTTGAATAAACTATGTGATGAACAAACACATTTTGAGATGGGGAGAGGGTATCACTTACCTTTACCTACAAGGTCACCTGGGCACAGAAGCTGAGGAGGGGTTCTGGAAGGCTGTGGAATGTGAAATGTCAGATACACATACCAGTGGAGCCTTCCTAGACTGGAGTTGCCACAGCTGCCCCCCAAAGAGTGTGGTGCTGTGGGGAGCGAGGAGGCATAGGACTGGATCCTGTTCCAGGTTGAAGGGGTTAATCAGAGTACAGGCATTTCTGGGCAGTCAGAACATGGCCTGTCCTCTCAGGAGCCGTGGGTGCTTGTCAGGAGCCCCACGTGGTTTGAATCCTTGCTCTAGAGCAAGCTGAGAAGGCAGGTATAGACCCTGGGGTTTCAGGAATGTCGGAGCCGGTGAGATGGTGACTACTTCCTGTGTGTGAGGCCCACAGACCTCGGAAGAGGCCATCCCAGGTTGGGGAGCCGGGCTGACCTCTGAACGGTGCCATGATGCCGGCTGAGTGCTGGTCAAAGGGCCTCCCCTGTGGTCCTTTGGCCTGGGGTGGGATTGGGACCCTCCCAGCTCCCAGAATGGCTGTGGTCACCTCAGGAACCGGGGGCCTGCTCCTGGCTCAGCGCTCGCCAGCGGAGTGTGGGGATGGGGTAGAGAAAGACAAGTTTTCCCGTCTAGTTTTGGAGCCCCTGTCACAAAAGAGATCTTGGGACTGTTTTCTTTAAAACATAAAAGATTCCCACATAATTCCTATTCATGTCCTAAATTTATGAGGCTGAACTCGAGTGTCCTGTACTGTAGTTTCCTTCAGCTCGTGGGGGCTGAATTTCCTTTCTGTGTTTCATTTGTCTGAGACTTACCTTCGGGTCAGTGGGTGGATATGCTTTTTGCCGGACCTTCCACATTTAATATGACTGTTTGTTCCGGTTGGGACATTTTGACCCTTTTTGCCATTGTGCTATTTGATATAGGATTTATTAGTTTTTATGGTTTCTTGCCATCATACAGTTTGATGCAGGATCTCTTTATGACTTTGCATAAGTCCCGCTCCCGGCCCTGGTGCAAGATTTTGCAGAGAAGTGTGTTCTACTGTCACTGGGTTGCTTTCTGGCAGGGCTGTGAGTTCTCTTTGTACTAACAGGACAAGGTAGGAGGAACTGATTTAGCCCTCCCCTGGAAGAGGAGTAACTCCATTGACATTCTGTTGTAATTTCGCAGTTGGTTAATGGCCACTTACTGGAGAATGTTACCAGGCTCTGCAGTGAGTGTTGTTAGAAAATGAATTCCTCTGCGTATTTCCCCAGGGCCCTTCTGCTTCTCCTCCAGGACATAACTCTGGAACCACAGGAAGTGGCACTGTGTTGCAATCACAGCTTCACTGTTCCTTTGTATTATTTATTTTGTGTTTCAGAATTAAGTATATTGCTTTTAATGGAACCAGAGACTTGTCAGGAGCCCAGGGGGTGACATGGGGGTCACTGGGTCATTTTACTGGGTCTCTTGGACCTGAAGGTGCCCAGGGGCAGCCGTGAGCCTCTGTCCAGCAATGTCAGTTTCACATGTAATTAGAGTCACCTAAGCTGAACATCACTCCATCTCCATGCCTTTACCCATGTCATTATTTCACATGGCTTGTCACCTTCTGGGTTTTGTGTAATCACTCACTACAAAACCTTTGATCAGCCACAGAGGTGAAAGAATGTGAATTTCCGAGTCTGCCGAACTTGGATAGAATTCTGGCTTTGTGACCTGGGATGAATCACTTGAACTCTCTGAGCCTCAGGGGTTTTACCTGTTAACAAATGGTGATGATCCCTCCCAGGGATGAGGGACTGATGAAATGGTGAGTGGGCACAGCTGACACAGTGCCCAAAACATGCTAAACTTAAATTGCCAACTGAAAAATGAAACAGTACCAACAGAGTTCCCGTTTGTTGGGTCGGAGTATTAGGAGCGGAGGGACAGGTGGGGGAAGAGAACTTATCCTGTTGTTTTCTTTTGGATCCATTTGTGGAGGGAGAAAGAGATCTCCCCTTTTCCTTCCACACAAGGAGGACAAGAGGTGTCAGTGATGGTGTCACTGTGCTCTGGGGCCGGTCCAGTGGCGTCCCCTCTTCCCGCGGCCCCTGGGCTCTGAGGGCTGGTTTCTGGTCGCATGGTGGAAAGCGTATTGCCTCCAGCTGGATGGAGTATCTTTTGGGGAGGCTTGGTCGTCTCCCAGGGGACTCCACACTGGGATGGCCACATCATTCCATCTCTGTGTCGTGTTTTCAGTTCTTTCTTCCTCCTGGGGCTTCCGTCCTTTCTGAAGTGAATGAGATAATTGTCACTGGCCTCCCACTTAATTACCGTGGCTGCTGCTTCTCCTTTCCCACATGCACAGAGGAAGCCCATCAGGGCACTTGGCAGCCTCACTACCTGATGGCACCAGAGCCTGGATTTTTGAGGTCTGGTGGATTCCTGAGACTTTTCTCTGCGCCCCAGTCTGGACGGCGTCCCTGGGCCGGGCCTGTGGCCGCACTCAAGAACATGCCCAGCATGCCCAGGCACTCCGCACACGACTGGCACACACTGATGAGGCTGTGGTTTGCTTCTCTTCCCTCCCCTCCCCCTCTAGAGTATAAGAAGAAGTATGGAGAGGAACACGGCTCCTGCCAGGCTGGGATAGCGGGCTTCTTCACTGAGGTGGGTATCACTCTTTGGGCCTTTCTCCTCTCTCATGGGTGCTCATTTCCTGCATGGCTTCCCATCATATGGTAGATTAAAGTCCAAACTCTGTGTCTCGGCCCATGGGCCTGACTTTCTCCTTCACTCATCAGAGGACAACCCAGAGCTGTGGGAGGGGATGGGACAGTGAGGGGGAGAGAAGGCCTATGACACCCACTGGTTTCAGCTGCTGCTGGACCATGCCAGATCCTTACTAGCATCATTATTACAGAGGTCCCCACGCATAGTGTTTTGTGCACAAGTGCACATTTCTGTAGGTGAGCTGCACAGTCGAGGAACTGCTGTGTCAGAAGCTCTTCAAAATGTGAATTTTGACACATGCTGGCAAATTGCACTCCAGAAACATTTACCAGTTGACACTCCCCCCAGTTGTGTGTCATTGTCCCTATACCCTCTAACTAACACTTAAAATTTTTGTCATTAAAAAAATGACATTGTTTTTTAATGGCCCTTTACCTAATTATTAGTGCAGTTGAGTATCCTTTTCAAATATTGGCCATTTGGTTTATTTTTTCTGGAAATTGCCTGTTTATGTTCTTCGCCCATTATTATGTTATTTTTTAACTGTTGTTTTACTGATTTTTAGGATCTTGTATTTTCAATAGTAATCTCAAATCTCTTGAATGTGTTACAATATTTTTCACCAGTCTTTTACCTGATTTTTAAGTTTGCTTAATGGTGTCTTTACTATATGGGCATTGAACATTCATATTTGGTCAAATCTGTCAGTCTTTTTCTTTCTGGATTCTAGACCTCTCTGTTAGGAAGGTCATCCCCATCCTAAGACTATGAAATATTCACGTGCATTTTTTTCTGCCACTTTTATAGGTTAAAAAATATTTAAATCTTTAATCCATCTTAGATTTATGCGTGCAGACATTATACGGGAGAAATGAACTTCACTGTTTTCCTAAATGTGTGGTTGGTTCTTTTGTTTTTTTAAATAACTTTTAAAATTTTATTTATTTTAATTATTTTGGCTGCATTGGGTCTTCGTTAATGTGCGCGGGCTTTCTCTAGTGGCGGCGAGCCAGGGCTACTCTTCGTTATGGTGCGCGGGCTTCTCATTGTGGTGGCTTCTCGTTGCGGTGCATGGGCTCTAGGCGCGCGGGCTTCAGTAGTTGTGGCTTGCGGGCTCTAGAGTGCAGACTCAGTAGTTGTGGCGCATGGGCTTAGTTGCTCCACGGCATGTGGGATCTTCTGGAACCAGGGCTCGATCCCGTGTCCCCTGCACTGGCAGGCGGATTCCTTTTTTTTTTGCGGTACATGGGCCTCTCACTGTTGTGGCCTCTCCCGTTGTGCACAGGCCCCGGACGCGCAGGCCCAGAGGCCATGGCTCACGAGCCTAGCCACTCTGCAGCATGTGGGATCTTCCCGGATCGGGGCACGAACCCTTGTCCCCTGCATCGGCAGGCGGACTCTCAACCACTGCCACCAGGGATGGCCTCTCCCGTTGTGCACAGGCCCCGGACGCGCAGGCCCAGAGGCCATGGCTCACGAGCCTAGCCACTCTGCAGCATGTGGGATCTTCCCGGATCGGGGCACGAACCCTTGTCCCCTGCATCGGCAGGCGGACTCTCAACCACTGCACCACCAGGGAAGCCTCGGCAGGCGGATTCTTAACCACTGTGCCACCAGGGAAGCGCTGGTTGGTTGTTTTGATACTGGTTTGTTAAATGTTTTCTTTGTCCCCGCTGATTTGAGATACCATCCTGCCATATGCCAAGATTACCCATCTTCCATCTCAATAAGCATATAGAGGGTGTAATTTCTATGGCTGTTGTTCCTCCATTGAGATGTAGCAAGTATGACTCAGCGCAGGAAGCAGCAGGGAACTGCTATAAGTTTACAGACACAGTGATGGCAGTGCTGTAAGAAAGTCTATTTGGGCTTGTCTTGTGCCCAGGTGTCTGGAAGTGGGAGAGCCTGGAGGAGGCCAGGTTGGAGGCTGTGTTGTGGTCCAGCCACAAAGGGACAGGGCAGCCTATGGGATGTTTTAGGAATAAATATGATGAGGGGAATCAGAAAATATGAAGGCAGTATCAGTGGGCTGGGTGACCAGAGGACTATGGCCACAGAGGACTGAGGTGGGGAGGAAGGAGGTTTTATGCCAGGTTTCTGGGGAACAGTGGTACTGGTGGAAAGGGGGCTGCCCAAGGAAGAATCCACTGGGAGAGGTAAACTGATGGGTCTGCTGTATACACATGCCATGTGAGGTGATGGGATGGGACACTCACATAGATGTTTTTAGAATCCAGCCTTGATTTGGCCAATGCTAGTATGTTTCTGAGGGGACTGGGTATGCTTAGCATAGGGCCGGGGTTGGGGGGCTCTGAGCAGTATGTCTCCTGTAGGCAGTGGGAGGAGAAAGTCAAGTCATTGCAGAAATGAGAACTCATTGGAGATGTTGGTGGGGAGCTAGGGGAGAGGAAGAGTCCCTGGGAAGGGATGTCTCCAGCCAGAGAGGGAAGATGAGGGCACTGGGGCTAGGGGGGTGGAGGAGGAGGAGAAAGGACAAGGGTGTGGAGGGGATCCCGGGGGGCCGTGCCAGCTCCGGATTACCAGAGGACCTGCTGGGACTCCAGAGCCTGAGGGAAGCAGGGTGCGGGCAGCAGTGGGGCTCGTGCGTGGAGCACTGCAGGGAGCCAGGCGGCAGTGAGCAGGAGGGCTCGGTCCTGAACCGGCCACTCAGGGCCTTGGCCTCTGCTTCAGTTCCCAGGCTTTTGGCCTCCCTAAACAGGAGGTCTTTGAACTCCCAGTCTCCCTCGTTTCTGGAACTTCAGCTGTTGGAGGCCGAGCAGGAAATATGGTTGAAGGGGTCAGGCAGCACTGTGGCCCTCTCCTGCCCTCCTGCTGACCTTGTCACTTGGGTTTGCCTTTGCTGGGAGCTGGGCTGTCCCTGCACAGGGCGGGCAGCTGCCTCCCAAGCTGGACGTGGTTCTGTGGCCTTCCGGTCATGGCCATGTTGCCCCAAACTACTCTGGCCCAAGGCGACTGCTTGACCTGAACGTCAGTGACCCTGGGGTTATCAAAGCTGTTTGAGTTATGGACACTGCATGAATTTTAGCCCAGCGTTGAGGACAAGGGAGAACTTCCCGGGAACATATTTGTTTTTGTAGCCTAGGATAACAGAGGTAGATACTTCTAAGCAGCAAGAGAAGACTTGGCCCAACCCTGCTGGTGTTGGGGCACCACTGTGAGAGCCTGGGGACATCTGGGTGGAAATCCATCCGGCACAGACTTCTGTCACAGATCCCGAGGACTATTCTGCCCCCTGCTTGTGCCAACCTACAGGGCACAGAGAAAAGCCCCCCAGGCTCCTCTCAGGCAACTCCAGGTACCCGTGTGCCTCAGGATGTTCTGCCCCTTGCAGAAAGGCCCATGCTGTTGATGGATGGAGTTTTGCACACATGATTTAGGCAGTGGTGGCCTTGGGCTTTTGGAGAAGCTTGCACTTCTGTGTGTTGCATTTGCATTGTCTGTTCCTGGGTGATGAGGAGCCAAGCATTGATCACATTTTCCTGGCACTTGTGGACAGTGTCAAAAGGGCCCAGGCTGCAACCACAGGGGATGGAAAAAGCCAAATAGGAGGGAATTCCAGGGAGATGCTGTTTCCCTGCCCCCAACCACAAGGGTCTCAGGCTGGGCCTCAGTTTACCTAGTTTGAACTGCAGGGAGAAGGGGGCATAAACAGTAAGAGGAGAGGGAAAGAAACCAAAAGCTGTTGGTTTTAAAGGTTTTTGAGGAGAGGGATGACCTTGTTTTATTCTCTTTGTAATGCTTGAGAGAAGGGATGCAGCGATACGTTAGACGTACATTTCTCAACTTTTAGCCTGGATTAATCTGAATCATCAGAAAACAACACGTCCACTGCCTGGTGTCCCCAAGAGCCTTACAGGCCTCTGGTGGTGCTCAAAGCTTTGGCTCATGAAGAGCTGCTGGTTATGGCTGGCACTGGGGATACTGCTCATTTTGTCTTTCTGTGCCCTTTGTGTTCGGGCACTGATTACAGAGTCCTTTCTGAGCTTAAGACCAAGGAGAAAGTCTCCCTTCTCTGATGATCATTTGTCTTTCTCATGCCCCTTCTAGAACCAGCACAGTCCCTTACACAGAACAGATGACTATAAGGGGAATGAATGAATGCACTGCCCATGTTTTCCCAGGGATGTGTCCTAAGTGCAGAAAGTGATATATTTTTATAAAACAGTGAGATACCCCTGAGGGTATCCGGTTTCTCATCCTCATAGCATCCTTGGAGATGGATTGGATCTCAGAACCTTAAAGTGAAGTGCTTCTCAGTGGTCATTCTTGGTCCACACCTTCATGAATTATCAACAGCAAACCATTCAGGCAGGAGTCTGGTGGCTTTCCTTCCAGCCATGCTCACACCCTGTTCTTTGGTAAGGTTCTTACCCGAATTGACCATAGAACATGTGTTGTTCAAAGTATTGTCCTGATGCTGCTGCTGCCACACACGTGCTCTCCTTTCTGTGTGCTCTGTCCTCCTCTCTCTGCTGTTCTATTAAGATGGCTCTGGCTTTTTCAGACATTTGCTCCCAGGGAATTCAGTGTCACTTTATGAAATGTCAACAGAAACTCAGAATTCTTAGGGCAGGATCTAGCCTCCAGGGACTTGTTGGAAACCAGCAGCTTCTGACAGTGGTGAGGCCAGCTCTGTAGAGAGGGGCCAGCCTGGAAGGATATTTCTGAAGTATAACAGTGCGGGGACCCTAGAGGCCAAGGGTGGTGTGTGTGTGTCAGTAACAAGAGCATGACCTGTACAGTGTCCAGCATCTCCATGAGCCCAGAAGGCCTGTATCGTTGGGGGTTTTGTACAGCTGACGGGTTTCCTGTAAAACTGCCTTTATTTTAACCCTTTTGGGTAAAATTTTTTCTAAACATTCTGTACATTTCCTTGTTGCCTTACCCTGGGAATGTTTTACAAAGGGATTTGATTGATCTGTGGATCTGGTATAAGTAGGAGATGCTTAATAAATATTGTAGAGTGAAAAGTTAATGAATTTGTTAGAAAAATAATTTTTATTATTTCTTACTGCAGTGTAGATACTTTAGAAAATATAGGTAATCAAAGAGAGGGGATTTCCTGTTGGGGAAGGAAAGCCTCGATGATGTCTTTCTCTATTGGGCTTATTTCACTGAGCATAATGCCCTCCAAGTTCATCCATTTTGCTGCAAATGGCAAAATTTCATTCTTTTTTATGGCTGAGTCATATTCCGTTGTCTATATGTACCACATCTTCTCTATCGGTTCATCTGTGGATGGACACTTAGATTGCTTCCATATATTGGCTATTATAGTGCTACTGTGAACATTAGGATGCTTCCTGGGCCTGTTTTAATAGTAGTGCTGTGTCTTGCTGTCTGTGGTCTCTTCTCTCCCCAGTCCACATCTTTCCTGTAGTGGGCCTCTCTGCTCTCCTGTTTTCGTTGTTTTGACTTTGCAATGAGCCTTTAGTGGCCAGAAAACCCAGCTTCAGAACCATTCCTGAGAATGAGGACTGGAGGGGATTTCTCTGGAGTGTCAGTACATCTTCTTTATCCATTCATCTGTTGATGGACGCATAGGTTGCCTCCATATCTTGGCAATTGTAAATCATTATGAATATGAAATTTTTTTTATTGCTCAGGTGAAGAAATTTTCTGGTGTGGCATCTTTAATTACGAGTTCTTTGTTGTGATTGTGGGTCTCACCACACCGCCTTCTCCCCTCTTCAGTTTCCTTCCCTGTTTACCTTTGGGTTTCTCTTCCATAGGAGCTGGTGGTGATGGGTGCCCCAGGGTCATTTTATTGGGCTGGGACGGTCAAAGTGCTGAACCTCACAGACAACACCTATTTCAAACTAAATGATGAAGTGATCATGAACCGGAGGTACACCTACCTGGGTGAGTAGCTCAAGGAGGTGACAGGTAAGAAAGGGGAAGTGGGAGTGATTACCACCAAGCTTGCCAGTGATTGCTTTACTGGTGGAAAGAAGAGTTCGTTGGCTTTAACATCTGCTGTTCTACTTAGCTGCACTTTTAGCCAAGGGCACCACAACATTGAGCTCCACACATAGCAGGTAGAGAGAGGAGAACAAAGGACGGGACTGAATTAAAGCTGTGTGATTTAATTAAAAAGCTGACAGGAAGCAAACATTTTCTTTTCCTATTTTAGCAATTACTCAGGTTCAGATGATTAGATACAAAACGAGTGTGAGAGAATCCTGTTTTTCCATGACTTTCCTTTGGATGAGGTCTCTGCTTTCTGGTCACAAAACTGGTTGCAGGTAGAAATAATAAGAACCAGAAATTAGCATGATGGATGGCAACCTAATCCTGAGGTTTAATTAAAGGCTCAGAAAAACTTTTATTTTCTTAACCGTTTTAATCCTCTAGAAAGAAGGTAGACACAAGTTAGCAGCCACCAGGCCAGAATGACTCTGGACAAGACTATGCTTATTGGTGAACAGAGAGAGGCTGTCTTTACTTGTATAAAAGACAATTTGACATGGCTCTTTTCTTTAATTCAGGCCCTAAATGCTGTAATTCTGGGCTGGAAATGAAGCTAAATTTAGCAAGGCCTAACGATGAGAAAAAAATGTTCTTTCACACTTATTACGCTTAACTTAAATCTGGGGGAGTCCCTGACATGCTTTTTGTATGGAGATTTGCTTGTGAGTTGGAAGGAGGGACTGACTGACTTGTCTTTTCCTCTCTAAGTCTTTTGCCCAGTAGCACCGACTGTGATACCTTTACTCAGAGTCTTTGGGGTGTTTGCTGGTCTGCACGCCCAGCTCCTTAAATGCTGTCATTTACTGGGGACTTACTCCATGCCAGGCTCTGCATATGAAAGAGACCGAGGTACAAAGAAGTCATTTAACTTGCCGAGGTCCCATGGTTCATCAGTAGAAAAGTGGGGGTTTAAACCTGTGGTTTCTGAGCCCAGAGTCTAGGTGCTGAGCTGCCCACCTGCGTATGCTCTGCAGACAGCCCCGCCCGCTGTTGTGGACCCCTCGCTGGGCTGGGAGCACCTTGGAGGAGGGGAGTTTGTCTGACATTTCCAGGACTTGGTATAGTGTCTGGTGCAGAAGAGGGAGTCAACACATGTTTATTAGGTCAGAGAATGAAGAGAAGGCAGAAAAGAGCCCAGTTTGGACGTGGCTTTAGGGTCGATAGGTCCTCTGAGCCTCAGGGCCCGTGGCTCCTTCCTGTGTGCCAAGTAGAGGCCTTCATGCTGCGGGATTGCAAGGCTCACTTGAAGCTTAGACGTCACTCATAATAGTCTTAGCGAACGTGAGCCTCCAGTCTGAGAGAAATCAGCCACCTGGTGAGTAAGAGTTGATCATAATATGACACCATTACAAAATGCAAGCAGCTTATGGTCATAACATTAGGGTTTGAGGATGAGGAAAAGGTTTGTAGAATATACAGCAGCCTGTACAGGGTTTTTACTGCCGGCAGGGCTCTCAGAAAGCAGGAGACATTTAGACTAAGCTCAGACAACTTTTACCTTTGTTTCTAGATTCTTTTTGCGTCCGCGGATTCTTTGCTCAGTCATCCATCGATCCACCGACCCACTGTCAGCTTTTTTCTGGCTCTTCTTAGGAGGGGGTGTGCATAATAGTTCACTGCAAGGGATTTGGAGACACACAGATTGGATTTGAATCTTGCTGTGTGATCTTGGGTGTGTTGCTTACCCACATTTGGTCCCTGTTTCTGTATCTGTGAAATAGTTGGGAGATTAAAAGAGACAGTGGCATCTGAAGACATGTGTAAGAATGTTCCTAGCAGCTTTATTCACAATAAAGCTGAAATAACTGGAAACAACCTAAATGCCCAGCAATAGGAGAATAAAGACATTATGATATCATCATACAATGGAACATACTCATCCATAAAAAGAAACTAGTACCGTACTCAACAGCATGGATGAACCTCACAGAAGTTACGTTGAGGGAAGTTTGGAACAGGCACACGTAATATATGGTGACAGAAATCAGGAGAGGGGTGACCCGTGCAGGGGGAGGGTAGTGACTGGGAGAGGGAATGAGGGAATGTTTTGGGCTCGTGGTTCTGTGGTTATAGTCACTCTGGCTGGTGATGTCCATGTGTACACACTTGTTAAATTCTACACTTTAGATGTGTGTACTTTACTGTATGAAAATTGTATCTCAAAAAGGAAAAAATAGATGTGGAGTATTTAGCACAGCACCTGTTCCAAAGAGGACACTCAGAAAGCACTCTTCCCTGCCCTAGAGTCCTTGTGAACATGTCTTTTTGTGAGATGAGCCATTCCAGCGTGAGAAGACTGACAGCTGCCATTTATTCCCTGATAATTTATGTTCCAAGAATAACTGGATCAAAATTGTCCAGATAAGGGATGCTTGAGAAGCATTGTCCTCTGATGGATCTTCTTTCTCCACCCCTTCCTTGGTTTCTCCCCATCTTCTGCAGGTTATGCAGTTACTGCCGGACACTTTTCTCATGTGTCCACCACCGATGTGGTAGGAGGTGCCCCTCAGGACGAAGGCATTGGGAAGGTGAGGAGCAAAGTCTACGGAATAGCATGGGGTCAGATGGGGGGAGCATGCTGCCGCTCTTTTTGAGGTTTGTCAACTCACTTTGATGTGAACATTCTGCTGGGCGGCTGGCAGGTAAGTGATGAAATATTGAGGAATCATCTGTTCATCTCCAACAGCCTCTTTTGAGAATTTACTTTGAAAGCTTCATCCGAGTATGAATACTATTCCCAGACCTCTCCATTCTCTGCACTTTGTCATCTGAGAATGTTTTTCATGGCTGATGCTGTGTGTGTGAGAGATGATTAAGATTGACCCGTGGTATTGTGCCATTCTCCAAAGGAAGGGTGTCCAGCGCTACCCGACTTCAAACCGTCCCCTCTCCCAAATCCTTTCCAAGTTTGACTTAATGGAAGCAGGTCTAGTCCCAGATATCTTTGGGGCCTTTTTATTTATCTTTAGGCCTAGACTCTCACATTTTTTTCTCCAGTGTTTTAGAAACAAGACCAATTCAGCCCAGAGGCTAGACTGGGAATATACGGGTCTCTTTGCCTAAAGTATCTGCCCAGAGTGTAGAAAAGACCCCATGGATCTAGGACCGTCAGAATCCCTTTGGGAATCATGGCATCTATGGGGCCTGAAATATGGAGGACTGTGTTTGTTGGATCTTTAGCTCCAGGCTACAGGAAGTCCAGTTGAGTCGATCCAGATGAGTCAGGAATATGCATTTTAACAAGCTCCATAGTTTGTTTGATAGTTAACGACTGAAGAGAGGAATGGTCTTTGGGTCAGAGCCCATAAGGGGTGGACCTTTGATAGAATCTGGCTATATCTGGGTCTCTTTCCCTAAAGTATCTGCCCAGAGTGTAGAAAAGACCCCATGGATCTAGGACCGTCAGAATCCCTTTGGGAATCATGGCATCTATGGGGCCTGAAATATGGAGGACTGTGTTTGTTGGATCTTTAGCTCCAGGCTACAGGAAGTCCAGTTGAGTCGATCCAGATGAGTCAGGAATATGCATTTTAACAAGCTCCATAGTTTGTTTGATAGTTAACGACTGAAGAGAGGAATGGTCTTTGGGTCAGAGCCCATAAGGGGTGGACCTTTGATAGAATCTGGCTATATCTCTGGGGGCTTGGAAAAGTGGATTCTGGAGAGGCCCAGACAGACAGAGACCACTGGTAACTGGAGCCTTCGGCCAGGATGTCAGTCTTATCAGCGGACAAGGCGTGACTGCTGGGCATTCATGAGGGTCATTTTCCTGGATCCTCCTGGGCAGGAGTTAGGAGTCAACACTCAGATTTCTGGAGCACATGCCTCCCTCCCTGTTAACACCGATGCTATTTTCCTTGAAAACAAAGCCACGGTAAAAACCCAGGGCCCTGAGCACAGGGGCGGTGTGCAGATGAACTCTGATAACTTCCAGCAACGGGTGAGTCTTTCCAAGTCACGTGAATTCCTCTGTGTGGTGGAGGGACAGAGCCAAGGGCTGTCCCCACATTGATAATCTCTTCTGGGGGAGGAGCTGCGTGTGACCAGGCATCTCTGTAGCCGGTAAACACGCCTACCTCCCAATTCACAGCAGTGTGGATGCCTCAGTGCTGCTGACAGCAGCTTTGTTTTGTTTTAAATCACCAGTTACAGAAAACTTGTCTTCTCTTCAGGTGGATGGGATAACTGTATAGTCCCTGTCAAGCCTTAGGATGAGAATGGTACTTAAAACTGATAGAGCCAGGCAGAGGGCATCCTGGATCTAGTTAACAAAGATGAACATAAAAATGCTGCTTTCAGCTGGAGCCCCTGAGAGGTGCTGGGGAGACTGGTCGTAGTTGGCAAAGTTGCTGATGGTTCCACATTGCCAGGCATGGGAGCTGGTACAGACTTGCTTCCCAAGGACCCCAGGATGGCTCTCTGGCCTTCAGGATCTTGGTGGTTATCGTTTCTGGTATTGGGGCAGGAAAGCATTCACACTAAGATGGTGATTCCTGACCCCATGGGAGGCTCCCTGACACTGGTTCTCATGGGACACTCACTCTTCCCTTAAAATGCAACTTGAAAAGGAACTTCCACACTCATGTCATTTAGGAAGTTCTACACAAACAGTCCTTTCTGTGGTAGAGATTCATGGTGTAAATGCACAGGCTAAAGGCTTTGAAAGGTCCCCAGTAAAGGAATTTATTTAATGTTTAACTCTGGCATTTTGCAAACTAAACTCATATTTACCCAAGCAGATCTCATGACACTAACGTTCTCTGGAATCACTTTGTCTAAAATGCTCACGGCCATCCCTTCTCTTACACAGTTGGCCCTCCCTACCTGCGGGTTTCCACATCTGTGGATTCAACCAAACATGGATGGAAAATATTTGGGGAAAAAAATTCTAGAAAGTTCTAAAAGCAAATCTTGAATTTGCCACGCAACTATTTACATAGCATTTACACTGTATTTACAACTGTTTATAGAGTACTTACATTGTGTTAGATAGTCTAAGTAATGTAGGGATGATTGCCTAGGTTATATGCAAACACTACTCCATTTTACTTAAGGGACTTGAGCATCTGTGGATTTTGCTATCCTGGGGGTCCTGGAACCAATCCCCCACAGACGCCACGGGATGACTGTATTGTGATACCTGCTAAAGCTCTAACTAATAGGAAGGAAGGAAGTGTTTCGAGGAAGAAAATCCTTTTCCCAGGAGTTGACTTTTTGGTAGTAATTTGGAAGCTCCTTAGGTCTTACTGGGCATGGCTCCCGTAAACAATGTGGCTCAGGAGGCATGGAGGTGATTTCTGCCTCAGGATTGAAGGACAGTTTCTTTGCAGAGTGCGTAAAATGATTTGTCATCAGCTAATGTAGGCACATCTGCATGTGTCTGGTCAGGCATTTACATAGAACTCCCAGAAGGATGCTGATAAATATCTTTGGTCATTGCTTCCATCTTAACTGGATTTTTTTTTCCTTCCATAGGTTTATATTTTTAGAGCTGACCGAAGATCAGGCACCTTAATTAAGATTTTTCAGGCATCAGGTAAAAAGGTGAGATCCTTGGGATTAGTGTCTTGTTTGTTTGTTTGTTTGAGAGATGTCATCATGTGGGAATCAGTTTTTACTTTTTAGAATATTGGCTTAAAGGCCCATCTGTGCCCTACATTTACATGGCATGTTCAGTTGCCTGTTGGAGCCGTTACCTTCTCAGCATTGTGTGTGACCTGCAGATTCCTGGGATTCATGCGTGCTGGGACAGGGAGCGAGATGAGTTTGTACGCAGCCAGGTTACAGCACAGAGGTCTAAAAGGCTGTCCATGGTTCAGATACTCATCAGAATGACTATGTGCTCTGTTTCTTTCTGCCTTTATCTTTTTGCCTCTCTGTCCCTCTCCGTCTATCTTTCTCCCAGCTCCAGAGAGATAAGGCATTGTTGAGTACAGATACATGACCGATTACTTTCAAAGGAGGCAGGCAGATAGATGGTTCTCACTCTCCCTATCTCACCAACCCAAAGCTGCCCCTCCTGCTTACATCCCAAGCCCTCTGCCACCATCGCCATGGGAACTGTTGCCACACAAAAAACAAACAAATATCACCCGGTTCCTTTTAGAACTTGGAAATAGAAATAGCTGGGGAAGGCTGCCCTGAAATTAGTCCTGGGCAAGGTTTATCTGCCTGTGTCATCTTATTATCCTTACCCTGTTGCTAATTCTCCATTTCCTGCAAGTTTCCATTATATTGCACCATAGTCTGAAATTAAGCCAGATAGAGATTCCTTTGATTAATACACACCATTTTTCATGGGCTTATCAGTGGTGCACACCTTGGCATGGCTTCGATCAGCAGGATTATTTGGTAAGATTGGCCGCTCTAAGAGGAGACAAGTTTAGGTGGGGAGGTGAAGGGGGTGATTTGAAGAGTTGTCTTGGTAGAGGCCTTAGTGAGCTCGGGGAAGAACAGGACTTGGGACTTGGGAGGGAGATTTGAGGAGATAGGTAAAATTGCCTTCTGACATTCTCCTACCATCACACTAAGAAGAGGGGGAAAAAATGATGTTTCCATCCTGGGTGGGCCATGTGCCCCAGTTCAGGTCCTGCTGCGTTAGACCTGCCTCATGCCACCCTGGCACCACTGCATATTGTTCTGATGGGGAGTCATAGTCTGAGTTCCAAAAATCCCACTCACAAGTAGAGCTTTTTGCAGTTTTAACAACCATCATGTGTATTTTTAGTATATAACTGTCATAACCTTTTCAATAAAAAATACATCACCAAACTCAGTTTTGTGAGGTTTTCCTTGAGGGCAGCTCTGCGTTCCCCCCGGGAACTATGCAAGCCTGTGTTATTTTAACATTTCCAAAACCCCAAAGCAACAACACTGGAAAAAGACTGTGAGCAATTCTGCAAAAAAGGATTTCCAAGCACCTCTAAAGTTAGAAAATAAATAACCCCGTGCCATTTCTGAGAAAGAGTCCCAAAGAGCAAGAAGGGTGTAAATGCTGCTAAGCCTAACATTTTAGCTCTTTATCCAAAAAAAATAAATGGGTGAGTTTTCCTGTGGAAAACCCTCCCTCCCTCTGCTCCCCTTCCAATGTGCCTCGGCATGAAATTATTCCCCCCCCAGCTTTATTGAGATATAATTGATATATAACACGTTTAAGGTGTACAGTGTGATGACTTGGTACATGTATATATTATGAACTGATGACCACACTGAGGTTCGCTAACACATCTATCATCTTATGTAACTACTATTTTTTTTAGGGAGTCTTTAAAGTGAATTGTGGGGCTTAAACACACTTATCATCCTATATATTTTTAAAAATTTATTTCTTTTTTTTTTGCTGCACTTTGTGGTATGCGGGATCTTAGTTCCCCAAGCAGGGATCAAACCCATGCCCCCTGCAGTGCGAGTATGGAGTCTTAACCACTGGACCACCAGGGAAGTCCCTATCACCCTATTTTTAGAATATTTTCATGTTCAGCTGTCACCATGCCTCCCCCCCTGCTTCCTGTGTCCCCACCTCCACTGCCCGCTGCCTGTGCCCAGGACAGGCCCAGCTGATGCTGGTCATCCTGGTGTAAACAACAGTCTATAATTGGGCCCTTTCTCTTTCCCAGAACCCTCCCTGTTTGAATGATAGCTTTCATGGCTACCCATCTGTGTCTGGGTCATGGGCAGGTTTGGGGGAGCAGATTTGAGAGTGGGTGACGTGAGAGGGAAAGGTTTGAGAATCTGCTTTTCCAAATTTCCCGAGGACATGATGACGTGGGTTCCAGCACAGACCAACCTGCAGGTCAGCTTGAGTGTCCTCATTATGACACGACAGGGTTCCCTGAAGAGGAGACCATGGGCCAGCTGTCTCACCTCCCCGCTCCAGAGCTGCCATTCATTTTCCTTGGGGCTTTTCTCGCCCTCACCTTGAACCATTGTAACATATGTCCTTCACTCTGCCATCTTGTTTCACCATCTTCCAGCTTTGCCCCCATCATCATCTTTCTGATTACTCTCTTTAGACATCTTATTCTGCTTGTGCCAGAAGAAATGAGAAATTCTTGTCCCACTGACTTCTCCATTATTTCAGTGGGACAGGACATGACCCCAGGCTTTCAAAGGATGCCTTTGCTTTACCCCTGTGTCCGGAGCCACACATAGAGGAGGGTTCTGATTCAGGAAACCCCTGATCCACTTCTGCTTCTGTGTGGCCAGAATCTGGTCAGAGAGTTCTGTCTCCTGGCCATAAGAGAGACAAAACCCCAAATGGTTCTGGTCTTTACTGGTTGACATCCTTCGTATAGTGCACGTTAGAAATCACCAATACATGTGCAATTCCACTGCTGTGACATGTGTCCTCATATTTCCAGGGTGATGGGAGAGCTCTGATCAAGGAACACTCACCCCAAAGCATGTCGTTGCCCTATCGAAGTTTCATGGCAATAATTGAGTATGTGAAGTGTTTATATGTCAAAACTTAGATAGGAAACTTCACGTACGCGGATTTCTGATTGAACGCTGATGGAGATGCCAAGTTAAATAGACCATTGGAATGAAACAAATAGTTCCCCTGGGACTCAGCCAGAGAGAACAGCCAGCAGCTTCGGCCTTCAGGGCCTTGCCTGGGTCTTAGCGGTTTCTTTTACTAAAGTCAAGATAGGGACATTGGCAAGGCCACTGAATTGGTGACTGTCAACTGGTTTCTGCCCACCCCCCACCCCATGATTCTGAAACTTCCCTGTGCCCTTCTACCTTGGGAAGGGGGCAGGTGGGGATGGGGGTTGGGTGGAAGTGACCTTGCCACGTGACTGGGAGGGACTTGAGTCCTTTCCCAGGCTGAGCTGCAGGAAATAGACCAAAGTACCCTCCACCTCTCTCAAACTCCCCTGGGTTAGCTACCAACAAACAGCAAAAGAAAATGCTTGTTCATGTCTGTAAAACCAGAGCCCTTTTATTTGAAAACATTTATTTTAAAAGGATAGATTTTTTTTTTTTTTTTTTAATTAAAAACAGAGGTCGCCCACTGGCAGCTTTTGGAAAGGGTACAGCCTACAAAAAGTTTCATTTGGCCTGCATGGTATGTTTGTTTATTATTTTTTAATATGAATTAGTTGTCAGCATTTTAAAAATAGGCAATTCAAATAAAATTTTAGAGCTTTGGTTTCTCTTGAAAAATGAGATGGTTGGCTTTTTCTGGGTCAATCAGGAGTTGACTGCCCCTGGGTGGGGACTGCTCCTTTAGCTGGGTCTGTGGACTCTAGTTTGCTGCAGTCTCCACCATTCTCTATTGTTTCTTAGACACAGAAGCTGAGTGTCACTCGCCACCTGTAAGCATGCCTGCACTGTTGTTTGCTTTTTCCTTATACCTGTTATATCACCTGCCTGGAATCCATTGGATTGTGTTTGAGACCCCCAATTTAAAATAACAGGTACTGAGTCAGAGAAAGACAAAGCACATTATACCACTTATATGTGGAATCTAAAAAAATGATACAAATGAACTTATTTACAAAACAGAAATAGACTCACAGACATAGAAACCAAATTTAGGATACCAAAGGGGAAAGGTGGTGGCGGGAGGGATAAATTAGGGGTTTGAGATTAACAGAAACACGTTACTATATATGAAATAGATAAACAACAAGGGCCTACTGTGTAGCACAGGGAACTATATTCAGTATCCTGATTGAATATAATTGAATATAGTAATCGAATATATATTGAATATAGTAATAACATATAATGGGAAAGAATCTAAAAAAGTATGTATATATATTTATATATGGAAAAGAATTTTTTCAGATTCTTTTCCATATATATGTATACATATACATGTATAACTGAATCACTTTGCTGTACACCTGAAATAATACATTGTAAATCAACTATACTTCAATTAAAAAAATAGTAAAAAATAAAATAACAGGTACTGAATTAAGCTATGATTAAGCCAATATAACCTGGCTGTTTTCCCTCATCCTCCAAAGGGTCTTCTGAGTTGTACCTTTTTCTGTTACTTCAGCTCACACCTTCCTAACCAGTCTTCAGCTGTGCCCAGGACTGGGCAAGGGTAATCTGTTTCCCATATAACATTTATTTTCATGCCTGCCTTGTATTGTGAAATTCCATATTCCTAACTTGCTTGGCCTTGTCAAATGTCTGATACACGAGGCACTTTTATTATGGCTGTAACCTATGTCTGCAGCCTCAGCTTGCATTTGTAAAAGCAGTACCTTGTTCTCCAGGGATCAGTCCATTTGTTTCCCCCTTGGTGGGGCTCCAAGCCAGTGAACGTGGGTCTCACTTTGACCGGGGGGCCCACGTGGCTGCCAGGAGGCCAGGGGAGTCGACCTCACCGTGCCCAGGCATTCTGGTTTCCAGGGTGGCATGGCTGGCACAGCCTCCGAGGGGCTTGGGAGCAGATGTTTGTCAGGCTGGGCATCTGGAGGAAGGCAGGGGCCTTGTGTGTGAGGACGGACACTGAACGCTTTGTTGCAACTTGACTTGGTTGCAGATGGGCTCTTACTTCGGCTCCTCCTTATGCGCAGTTGACCTGAACGTGGACGGCCTCTCCGATCTGCTCGTGGGGGCCCCCATGTTTTCTGAGATCAGGGATGAAGGGCAGGTCACTGTCTACATCAACAGAGGAAACGTGAGTACAGAGCTGGGCAACATGTGGACAGGGTGTGGGAGAGGGATATTGGCCCGGGGGAGTAGTGACTGAGCCCCATCACCCAGAGGAGGTAAAAAGACACGCTTCTTACCTTCAGAAAGCTCCGTGTTCCATCAATGGAAAGTTATACTCAGTGTTATGACTGCAGACATACAGGGGTCCAGAAAAATCTTAATGACTAAAGTTGAGTGATTCCTATGTACCAGGAACCGTTTCTCCTGCTTCCTGTGAATGATTTCAGTGACATGTGCACGTGGTATCAGGGGTCCCCATTTTTCAGGTGAAAAAACGAGGCTCAGAGAGGTTAAGTCACTTGCCCCAAATCACACAGATAAGAAGCAGTGGGGCTGGGATTTGAACGTAGGCAAACTGGCTTCGGAGGTGGCATCCTTCATCTCTCTTATTTTGTCTCCTTGGGACTATATACACACCTGCCCATGGAGGCAGAGAAGCCTTCTCAGAGGACATGATGGCTGGGAGGAATCTTGAAGAAAAATGGGAGGTAGACAGGCGGGAGTGGGCTGGGAGCTGGGCAAGTGGATTGAGGTGTGAGGCAGTGGGACCATAGTTCAGCGTGTTGGGACTGGGAGGGGTGGATGGGGGCCACCCCAGTGGCCAAGGGCTATAGTCACGATGTCCCTTACTCTGCAGAACCATGAAAAGGATGTGGCCGAGTCAGAAAGATGTCTCTGCAGCACAGTGGAGGGTGGGTGGGGGCAGGGGCTGAGGGGCAGCAGTGCACCCGTGGGTGCAGGAGACCAATGAGAAAGTAGAATCTTTTCAGGATCTGGAAGAAAGAATATTCAACAAGAAGGAAATGGTTAAATGAATAAATCCTGTGACCACCAGCCTTTAGCTAACATGAGAAAATGTTTATGAGATAATCAGTGAAAAAGCAGGATAAAGACTGCAGGTACAAACAACCTTTAAAAATGTACAAAATACATAGAGAATGTTAATAGATCTCTCTGGGTGGTGGTGCTTGGGTAGATATTTAGCTTTATCTTTATCCAAACAGTGAGAATGTAATTCTTTCATAATCAAAAAAGTCAGTAAAAGTGTACTTATAAGTGGTGACCAAGGTGTTAGTTATCCTAATCGGGAGGGGGTGGTGGTGTTTAGCTACAACTAGGTGGGCAGATGCCAGAAAGGGCAGTTATTTAAAGAGGAGCCAGGGGAAGTTAGAGCCTTGAGCTTCCTTGGATGTTTGCAAACTCTTTGGGAAGGTGGATCTAAAACCTGGGAGGAAAGATGCTTCCTGGTACCTGTTGGAACAACTCATGGCACCTGCATCTGCACTGACCTTCCAGGAAGGGGGACAAGGCAGGTGAGGGGAGAAATGAGGTGGTCGTTATGGAGATGAGAACAGCCGGCATTCAGTAGCTGCTGGCCACCATATACGCAGGAGACTGCTGCGTTTGCATGGGTGTTAACTTGTCAGGCAATAAGGTGACCAGCCCCAGGGCATGGAATCTTGGAGCAGGATAATCCCCAGACCTTCTGCGGCAGCTGGCACCCCCACATCCCACCCCCAGTCAATGTTTCTTAATGCCATGTGGTTACCCTAAGTACAAGGGTATTCATATTTCTGTTGAATTTCATCTTATGTGATTAATGATTGCAGGACAGTGTGGAGGGTTGGGAATAAATGATGACTTGCCTTTGAATCTTGGTGTTGCCACTTACTAGCCTGTGTGATGTAGACAAATAGCTTGAAACCAGCAGCTCAGTTTCCTCATCTGTAAAGTGGACAGAGTCGTAAGGTCTTTCTTATAGAGTCACTGTGTGATTTAAATGAGGATGTGGATATACAGTGCCTGGTACATACAAGGAATCAATGTTTCTCTCTTTCTTCACCACAATGATGGGAAGAAATCAACACATTTGTGTTGTGGGGCAGAGGTTTCGGTGACTTAAGAACTCATCACATCTTTACTGTTTGCAAGTTGTTTGAGTACAGTGGAAAAAATATTTAGTTGTAACGAAAGCTTTGGGATGGCTTGTAGATGTACAGTGGGTCTGAGTGCCTCTACCCAGGGGCAGGGTTAGACACTTGTGCCTCAAAACATCGTGTGTGTGTGTGTTTTTAAATATTTTATTTATTTATTCATTCATTCATTCATGGCTGCATTGGGTCCTAGTTGCAGTGCACGGGATCTTCTCTGCGCTCAGACTTCTCTAGTTGTGGCGCACCGTCTCCAGAGTGCGTGGGCTCTGTAGTTTGCGGCAGGCGGGCTCCCTAGTTGAGGCGCCCGGGCTTAGTTGCCCGTGACATGTGGGATCTTAGTTCCCCGACTAGGGATCGAACCCACGTCCCCTGCATTGGAAGGCAGATTCTTAACCACTGGACCACCAGGGAAGTCCCTCAGATGGTGTTTTAATGCTCTGATAGTCATGTGTCAATGATTTGGGGGTAAAGTGGGCATGGCTTTTAGTGACACCATCACCCTTGACCCCTTCCTCTGTTGGTTGGTGTTTGCTTAGGAAATCCAAACCACACGTGAAAATGGGCACAGTCGTGTGTCCTGTTATCACTGCTCCCACCCCTTAACCAAGAACTATTGGGTGTTGGGTTTTCTGAACCATGATTCCCTCTGCCAAGATTACTAATACACGCACCCTACAAAACAGCTTTATAAATTTGTACCAGAAGGCAGAGGAGAGCAGAAATGGAAATATGTACTCCCTCTAAAACAACTTTGGGGATATTGCGGGATGAGGAGACTGTGGGGACAAGCAGGTAGGTTGGTTAATAGGTTGGTGTATAGAGCGTTAGGACAAGGGAGAGGTTTAGTCATCAGTGGCCAACAGTGGGTCTCCTTCCCACTAAAATGCATCTCAGGTGATCGGAGACCTTCATGGCACCCAGGTGGAAGGAGCTCATTTGGCCACCATCAGGTGGGCGGGGGGGGATGTTTGGGTGCCTGGGATTCTGCCCAGGTGTTTCCTGTCCATGGGTGTACTGCAGGGCAGGGCGGCATTCCCGGCTCTGTTTTTTCATTCTTTTTTTGGTTATTCTGTTTGTTTTGTTTCCCGTTTTCTCTCCATCCTGTTTCCCAGGGAGCCCTGGAGGAGCAGCTGGCCCTGAGTGGGGATGGCGCCTACAATGCACACTTTGGGGAGAGCATTGCCAGCCTGGGTGACCTCGATGATGACGGGTTCCCAGGTCAGTGAGCTCATACCTGCCCTCTAACTTGCGCCTGTCGTGGGCACTCCAGGGTCTACCTGCCCGTGGCAAGGCCCATCCATGTACACTGGGGAGAGGACGCCTGCTAGAAACCACATTTTCTGTGTAGACACAGGGCTGAGCCCTGAGCCCACTGGAGTTTTGCTTCCATGAAATCCCTTCTCATCAGCTCAGTGTTCTTTGCTATGTGTTTGTGGTGCAGTAAACGTTGTGGCTGGTCCATAGGGGCTTCTATGGCAGCCAAGTCTGAACCAACTTCCTCTCGCTACAAACTTTGCTTGTTTCTGAGCCTCTGATGCTCCATGATGTTCTGAGAGCATGGAGGAAGATCTAGTTGTCAGTTTGTGAGAGTAACATTGATTATTTTGGTAAAGGGAATACCATTTTATATAATTCCTTTACCCAAGAACAGAGTTGACTTTCTCAGTTATGCAATAACCATTGTCTATGGAGTTCCCTTCTCAGACAGACATTAAGGTGGGTGGTTGATATTTGCGTTTCTTTTATTGGATAGATCAATAATTTATTCCTATGAGGATGAGGGATGATTTGGAACTAACCTCTTCTCAGCTTCTATAATTTTCTTTCTACTTTTTTTTTTTTTTCCTGCTGCTAAGAGATCATGTGCCTAGTTTAATGCTTGAACAAGCAACAACCAAGAAATTTCTAGATATCATGGCAGGAATTAGAGAATCCACCATTATGTTAGTGGCTTTTCTAACCCAGAGCTGCTTTTCTCCCCCTAGATGTGGCCATTGGCGCACCCAAGGAGGATGACTTTTCAGGAGCGGTGTACATCTATCACGGTGATGCCGGTGGGATGGTCCCTCAGTACTCCATGGTAATTGGTGTGAAAGTGTCATGATTGCTGTTCATACATTCATTCCACAGATACATACAACACAGCGTTGTTCCTGCCTTCACCTTCCCCCCCCTCCAGTGGAAGACACAAACCATTGAGACTGCTTTTTAAATCAAAACATATTTATAGACTCCCGAGTTTGCTCATATCCAGGGAGGCATTCTGCCTACAAAAGATAAGATCCAAATTCTTAGCCAGAGTTAGAATGATTTATGTAAGAAGAGGTGGATTGCTTTTTCTGGTTATTGCTTTGTCAACCATCTGTGCTAAGCCAAAGGAATATCTTGTAAAATATAATCTAGAAAGACAGTGGTCCATGGAGGAGGGACATGAAAGCTGTCACAGGGCTGTTGTCACAGTTGACATTAAAACGGGGAGCTGGTCAAAGCCCTGGACTCGTGCCCCAGACTTGGGAACGTGGAAGTGGTGAGTTCTGTTTTTTGCCATATCAGCTTGGAGTTCAGTCTTGCTGATGGTGTCAAGCCCAGCCCCTGGGAAAAAAGGAAGTCACTCTCTGGACAGAAGCATGGTCAGGATGTTTGTGGATGTCTGCATGTAGAGTGGCACAGGCCTGGGTCTTTCTCCCAGTGGGTCAGCAACAGAAAGGGACTGAGCATATGTCGAGAAGTTTCCGATCACCTGCTGATTTACTGAACATTTACTATGTGCTTACCGCCTCCTATTCATGCTGACATTTCTCGTCACCAAGAAGCTTGCCTTGTATCTTGATTATTGCAAAGGAAACAAAACTTTGAACTGAGTCCTGTTCTTATAAAATGTTCTATAACATGAAATAGGAAAGTATCGAAAGTTGTCCATGTACTAAAGTCTCTAGGTAAGAAAAGGCTTTGCAAGTTGATTTTAAGAGGCAATGCATATGTGTAAGTTCAAGGTGTACGTTCCTAATTGTTCTTCCTGCAGCAGATATGAGTTAGCTAATGAAGGGTTGAGGGCTGGCTGGTTTGCTGCCACTTGAGCCCACATTCTCTCTGCTGGGCCTCCTGCTCAGCTCCGTGACTCTTGAAAGAGGCAGATGTCAGGGGAGGTGCTGGCGAGAGCAGGGATGCTTCCTGAGCACCTCCTCTGCCCTCTCACCTTCAGTCCTCAGAATAGCCCTGTGAGGTGGGCACCTTGGTTATCAACCTTTTATTTACGAGGTGACTCCAGGCCAGGGAGGTTAATTAACATGCCCATGGTCACCAGCTAGGAAATGGCAATTTGACCATGAACCTTTGCCAGTCTGACTCCCAAACCTCTTACTGCAACCACCGCCCTCAACTCCACATCGGGAAAAAGGAACGCTCAGGGAAGCTCAGTTGGAAAACTCAGAACTATGGAAGCTTATTTGTCTGTGAGGCATATATACTCTGAGGGGGCATTTATCTACATGGACCATCCTCTGTGCATTAGAAATGAGTAGTGGTGGGAATAAACTCCTAGAGGATTTAGCTGAGGTGGCAGGAGGAAGAGGGCTCTGGGCACAGTTTGGGGGCCACATCCGTGTCCCAGGGGCTGCTCTACCCTGGGTCAGGGACGCTGTTCCCACTGTCACAAGCTGAAAGTCATCCAGGGAGCAGCCATCCTTGTGCCGCCATCGAGGTCACTCTCCATGCTTCCTCCTGGAAGCTTGTTCCCGAACCTGGGAAGCTAATCACACAGAGAGGCAGCCTGTGAGAGACCCCCAGCTTCCCCTCCTCCGGCGGCCCTCTCGTGTTTGTTGTGTTGCTGGGCGGACTCCCTGCAGAGAACTGAGGTATAAATTTTGTGGTCAGCGCGGATTGTCTTTAGTAGGAAGCAGGGATCACCAGCTGGACCCGTCCTGCCTTTGTCAGCACGCAGCCTGGCTCATTAGCTCTAACAAAGAGAAGTGGTTTGGGGCTCTTTAAAAAAAAAAAAAAGTAAAAAAGAAACAACCATGATTACACGTTTCCAGACTTCTAATATGTATGTGATAAGGTTTGTGATTTTAAAGGAAGAAAAATCCTTTAACGCCAGGTTCTCTCCAGGGCCCAGGTCTGGACAGAGCGGGCATTGTGTGGGTGAACTACAGGAGGAAGTCAGAAACAAGTCTGGGCAAGGGAATCGCTTTTCTTTGGCCCAGATTGGTGTTATTTCTGCTGGGTGCATTGTGAGATCAGGGTCTAAAGTTCTTCCATATAACTCTAACTCATTCCTCTTTCTCGAGTTTACCATGAAAAGTGTTGATTTTAAGATCCTCGTGTGCCTTTCTCAATTTGAGAGCCCTCCAGGCATGTCACGGCGGCCCCTGTGATCTTTCTCCTGCCATCAGGACACCGCATGTAAACCTGGTGGAGTGGAGGTTTCCCAAGGCTCCTGGTTTTCATTTAGAGTTATTAGCATCGAACAGACTTATCTTCCTGGCTTTATGGCCTAATGGCCTGCAGATGTCTGTGGGATAACTTAAGCCTGCATCGCCACCCCCAAAAGGACCACCCCTTCACTCTTCCCTGCTTGTCTCAGCCACAGCATACCTTAGAAATGCAAACCCAGGGCAAGCTGCTGCTCGCGTCATTGGACCTCAGAGCTGAGATGGTCTGCTTCAGGATGTGACTTTTAAGAAACGTGCATATGCACATCCGTGTTTCCTTAGACAGAGCCATCGGGGATGTGGGGCTCTGCCTGTTATCAAGAAACACTTCTTCAGTGTTTCCCTATAGTGTTGTGATTTGTGCTTTGATGCTTGCACATTTCCTGTTGGATGGTTTCACTGAGGTGGCAGGCAGAGGGTTATTAGCAGTTATTGGCCACTGCAGGGTGGGGGAGTCCCTGCTGTCTCCATCTGTAAACCCTGTAGGAACACCTCCTCCCCATACTCGTGACTTCTTTGCAGGATGACTCAGTGAGGAAAAGGATAAGGCAAGAAAGTCCCAAGTGAGCCACGACTATGTGTAAACCTGGTTCTGACATGGAGGTTGCTGCTTGGCATGAAAACAAAGCATTTCACTTACCATCTACATCGAGGGCCTTGGGAGGGAAGCCTCCCCAGGGAGACTGTTTAGAGAAAGGGAAGAAAGAACAGGTCAGATCCCAGAACATGGCACTTTTCTGATTCAGGAAGTTTGATATCTTTGTGAGGAACTGTGCCACACAAGCATGGACGTGTGACAAAGGCTGGTTGTACAAAGAATATTCTTGGACCAACACAGCATGTGTTGTGTTAGCATCTGTTGACCTTAATGATGAAGGAGAGGTAAGTACAGATGCTCGTGTGCCCTGTGGCAGAGGAGCTGTCAGTGCTGAATGGTCGGTTGAAGGCTGCCTTTTAGGAAGAAGGGTGGCTTCAGCGAAGTTTTTGGATTTCCTACAGTTTGTAGAAGGTTCAGGACCATGGAGTTCTAGATGTACTAGAAACTAGCTGTTTCATCCTGTCTGGGATGCTCAGGAGCCTGTAGATCTTTTGGTTGGCTTGATCGAGAGCTGTCGTGCTAATTCCTGTCCACCTAGGGAACAGATGACGTGTGCCTCTTAGGAGTGTTCCATGTTTAGTACATGTTTGGGTAGAGCGATATAAGGACAATATGCTCTTAGAATTTCAGCCAGCTATACCTGTATAAACACAAAAGAGAACCTCCCTTAGAAATGGAAATTAATCTTGATCCATTTGGAACTTCATTCAACACATCAAAACACTAACACACTCATCTAGATGGCTTTTTCATTAGCCCTGAGCTTAGAAAAAATTTTAAATGGTGACATTTGACTAAGGCAAGTAATAATAAAGGAGTGCGTGGTCTTCAACTGCCTGCTAAAGCCCCCCACCCGCTGCCCCGATAAAATTTGGATTATGATTTTTTTCTTTGAACAACTTCAAGACCAGGTGTCCTAGGGAAGCTGCCCTAAAACAGTCACTGGTTCTTATTTGTGACCGTGCTCCTTCTGGTGACTCAGTCTCTCTATTATCTGTTTCAGAAACTTTCTGGGCGGAAGATAAGTCCAGTTCTGCGGATGTTTGGTCAGTCCATATCAGGAGGCATTGATATGGATGGAAATGGCTATCCCGGTAAGCTATTTTTCTTTAAAAGCATATGAGATAAGCAAAGATAACCAGTCTGGTAAGCGTGATCACAGATGTGACCTGTATTTAGGATTAGGAAAATTCATACAGTAGAATAGGGTATTTTGCTTGGTGTTTGACTTTTAAGATGAAAGTAGTGTTAAAGTTTAGTTTTCAGTTTTAAAATGTTCTACTCCAAAGGGTTTAAGCACCAGGAAGGTGGATTTTTGCAGTAATTTCTGTGGCAGCAAGTCTTTCTGCTAAAGACCAAAAGCACTCCCCACATTTAAAATGATAACTAGTGAAGCCTCATGTTTGCCTTGATATTTGAGCATATTCGGAGGCGTCTTCCCCTTGAGAATGAAGAAGGCACTGAGCAACCCCCCACCCCCACCCCCGCCGTGAAACAAGTATTGAGAGAAACACTTGGAGCAGGAAGAAAACCATGTCATATGTCATCTCCCTGACGGACAAAACAGACCTTCACCATTCAAGGCTGGCTGGCTTGTCTTCAGGGTTAATTAATGCCTTGTGGTGACTGAGACTGAAGAAAAATGTACGATTTCAAACCCCAATCCCAAGTGATATCCTGTGTAGGTAAAATTGACTGGGCAATGGAGTAGTGGTTCCTTTGCTGCCTGAAGGGGATGGAGTAGGTGAGGTGAGGAAACAAAGAGAAGAATTTGGAAAAACCCCAAATCATCATGGAATTCAGAAGAAATGTCCCTGAAACTCTAGGTCATCTTGCTATCTTGAGAAAGTGTTTCTTTCCATTTAAAATGCCTCAGAAGGATCTGTGAAAATGAATGCAATCTTGTACGAGTCTTTTCAGGTTTGAGAAAGCAGTTCTTGTTCTGGGCAATTTGTAGCCATCCCTAAATAATACCTACCATTGGTTTAGCACTCTAATATGTACAGAATGCTTCCCTGTGCAATGTACTTCATATAGTTACCCCATAGGTAGCTAAAGATGGGGGTGTCTCCCCAGTTTACAGACAAGGATACTGAGCCTCAGAGAACTAAGGGCACCAGAGACCACGTCATTGTGGACGGGGACCCAGGCTGCTTCTCTGTAGTTGCACGGTGAGCAGGTATGGTCACACTTCACGACGGATGTGGATTTCTTACCTTGCATTTTTCCTAAAAGAAATGGCAAGTGTGTCGGGTTCTTTTATTTTCAAATATCCAGGCAATTTAAAAAGGCTATTAGAAAATAGCAAAATTAACAAGCATACCCAAGTGCAGAAATTTTAGCAGCCCTGCAATCCACAGATATGCTGTTTGTTTTTCCTTAATGAGGACGTCGTGT
>NW_006789542.1:930135-941648 GCF_000442215.2 Lipotes vexillifer | reverse complement strand
GTCGTGTAGATGTAGGGATTCAGATGCTTGGTTCTGTGAAATAGTCATGGGAACCACAGGGCTGAGAGGTTTATATTTGAGGGGAGGAAAGGCAGAGAGCTGTTGGATGAATGCATACTTCCTAAATTAAATTTTTTAGGAATAAACATTACCAGCTAACACTTGTCTTGATTTATAGTTTGCCAAGTATTTTCATGAGTTTTCTGATTTTAATATCTGATTTAACATACTTAATAAATATATCGAACAAGTGTGTAATAAATATATTCTGATTTAAATATTATGAAATATTGTCAACTTTTGAAGAAGACAGTGGGGATAATTATCTCCATTTTGCAGACAAGGGCACAGAGAGACTCCGGGGTTACATAGAGTGAGGGGTGGAACGGAGATGATTCACATGTTCTACAGAACTTAGAGCTTTTCCCAAGAGTCATTTAATTCCAAGTGTCCCCCTCTCTGATTCCCTGATGTCCAAAAGAAATATAATGTGAGCCACTTACATAATTTAAAATATTCTAGTAACCACTAAAAAGATAAAAAAAAACAGGTGAAATTAATTTTCATAATGTTAATTTAGCCCAATGTATCCAACACATTATCATCTCAACATACAATCAGTATAAAAATTATTAATGAGATCGTTAATGTTTTTTGGTACCAGGTCTTTAAAATTGTTTCGTGTCTTATACATACAGCACATCTCAGTGCAGACCAGCACGTTTTGGGGTCTCAGCAGCAACATCTGGTGATTGACTGCCATACGGGGCAGTGTGGCTCTAACTCCTACAAAGTCATTTCAGAGCCCAGGGGGGCCCCCTGACCTTGAGGCTGGCCTCCATTGCTGTGGAACCCCTTGACAGCGGGTGGGTGAAATGGGCTTCAGCAAGTTTCTGAATCTGTAAACTTGTGGTTTTCAGATGTAACTATTGGAGCTTTCATGTCGGACAGTGTGGTTCTCCTAAGGTGAGATACTTCCCTCTTTCCTCTTGGCTCTTCGTGGGTGAGGGATGGAATTTGGTGGGGAAGGGGTCCCAGGGGAGTTATTCATCATTAGTCAGCAGTCAATCTGCCCTGTTCCTTGCAGGCAGAGGTGCTTGGTAAGTGCGAATGCTGCCTTTGTGTTTTCATTCTTGTTATCCTCTATCCCAGGGTTTCCAGCCGGTGGGCCTTGAGTGGTTTACATGTGTGAGAGGATAGCATCCTCTAGGATGCTAGAAGCTCCTCTAGGAGCTTCTAGGAAGAGTTGGGGGTTTTGCCTTTTGCCGTGAACAATCCCTTCCATAGATGTGCTCTACACATGGTATCATTTCCTGTGGGCGCCATGGCACTGCTCTATCCCATCTCTTCATCACTGCACCCTTCATCCCGGCTCTCCCACCTTGTAGTCCCCAGCCCCCCAGGGCCTGGGAGCCTCCTGCCCCCTCATTCTTTGGTGGCAGCAGAGGGTGAGGGACATGAGCTCAGGCCAAGTCCTCGCTGTGAAGCCCATGCAGTCTGGATCTCTCCTGCAAAGGCCAGCGGGCTGCTGGCCTACCCATGGACCCTCTCCAAGTATTTCTGTCTCTGTGACTCAGAGAAGGCAACATTACACTTTGGAGCGGGAGCCAACTCATAGGTTTTGTTAACAACCTGATTTCAGAACTTTCTAAAATAGGCTAGTAGGATCTTAGAGCTGGAAGGGATCCCAGAGGCCATGGATTTCCACACCCTAGATTCCTCTCATTCAGCAGGGCCTTCCTCTGAGTCTCCACCATAGTACCACTCAGCCTCCTCTAGAAGGACGTAGTGCCCAGGGTGGGGATTAGTAACTTGTGAGGGGACCACTTCACCCACAGGTAATGAAAAATGTTAAATTGTTCAAGCTAGTGACTTTGCACACACTTATCTGACAAATGCTAATTTCAAGGTTTGTCATATTGGCAGCAGTCAGAAAATCCATGTGTAACTTACTTTTTCAAGATGATGATCATAAAATTCCTGAGTCAGAAATGACTCTGCTACTCCAGGGATTATAATACTTCTAATATCAACCACTACTCATTTATTGAGCACCACAATGGGCAGAGAATTGTGGGGAAACATAATATTTCAGGCATTGTCCATTCTACACCAAGCGGATTAGTTAAAGCAAGCCATAAATACATCATAAAACCTCAGCTATATAATGAAATATGTGATAGGTGCTATATGAAGAGTATAGATAATAAATATTCTAAGGATTTAGAAAAGATGATGAACAACACCCTAGGGATGCTCTAGACAGAGACTTGGATCATATTTTCTCATCAAGACACATAGCCTCAAGGGCCTTTGGCTTTCAAGTTCTTTCTTTCCTAAGAGTTGGCTTAACATGGCCAATCATGTTGGAAATGAAATGAATAAATTTAATATGACATCCACCCCACCCCACCCCGCCTGACAAATGTTAAATTGTTAAAGAGGCAGAATAGCCTTAAGGTTAAGGGTGTAAACTCTGGGGCAATGTGGTCTGGGTTCAAACCCTAACTCTGACCTTACAGGGTGAGTTTCCTGGGCAGATCTGGTAACCTCTGCTTCAGGATTGTCATCTCTTAAAAAGGCAATAATAGTACTTACCTCACTGGGTATCATAAGTTCTTATGAGAGCTCAGTGAGCTAGAACAGTGCCTGGTTTAAGTGCCCAGTAAATGTTAGCAGTTCTGACATCCGTTGGGTTTAATTTGCCTGCCTCAAAGTCTGCTTCTTGGTCCCCTATCTTCCATATAACAGCCCTTCAGTATTTGAAGGTGGCGGCTGTGTCCCTCGGGTGGTGACTTTAGTAAGATGGGTCCTTCAATTACTCCCCACGGGACTGGATTTCTACTTTATCACCCTTCTTCTGGGTTGGTAGTTTTTCAGGTGGAACAGCTTTCATAGCTCCAGATAGTTGCGGTTGGACTTGTGAAGCCAGGGCTCTGGCTGGTGGCCTCACGAGGTCATTTTCCCTCCCTCACTCTTCTGAGCAGTGTGCCCTGGCTTCTCAAGATTCCCCTTGAATAAAACGTGTTCCCCCACTTCTCTTAGTGGAAACCAGGCCCTCTACAAACTGGGAGCTTCTGGCACAAAAGGCACATCTCATAGGTTCTGCATTTTCATCATTCTTGTATTTTATAAGCTTGTAGCTGTGAGCTCTAACCCAGAGGGGCTTGTCTCCTTTTGTCCTCTGATGTGAGGGACAGCCCTCCCCAGGGGTTTGCTCACACATGGGTGTAAACATAAAGCGAGGCAGTGACACGTGGATGGGAGACCACAGACCCCAGCCAGGGATGGAGGGTTGAATCGGATGAGGTGAACTCTAACGGGGCCAGATGTAGAGTCCATGGAAGAGAACGCCTGGAAGCACTCCCGGGGAGGGGAGGCTTTAGGAGCAGGGCCAGGAGCACCGGCTTGGATGGGGAGGTCCGCGGAAGGCCGTGACAGCTACTGTAGGGGTGCCAAGCTCACCGTATCCCATTCCCTCATTCATTCTGCTCTGTGCATTGACATGTTGAGACATGAAGTAGCTCCCTGGAGTAATGGATGGCTTTGGGGATATCCCAGTTAGTGGTCTAACACCTCCACCAGGGTGCGGGCTCATTATGTGTCCCCCCTGACCCCGTCTCTGCCCTGCAAGCAACACGACCTTACAGAAGGCCAGGGTCACTGGAGCAACACCACATCAGAAAGTATTCTGACTGGTTTTATTATTTACCTGGAAGTTAAATATCAGGATCAAATCAAATATCAGAATTTGAACTATCTGAGAAGCATCAGAAAGAAGTATTCCATGGAAAAAGAAGATGTGTTTTATATATATATATATATGTATACACACACACACACACACACACACACACACACACACACACAATGGAATATTAGCTATAAGAAAGAATGAAATGCTGTTTGCAGCAACATGGATAAACCTAGAGATGATCATATTAAGTGAAGTAAGCCAGGCAGAGAAAGACAAATATCATATCTCACTTATAGGTGGAATCTAAAAAAATGATACAAATGGACTTATTTACAAAACAGAAATAGAATCACAGACATAGAAAACAAATTTCTGGTTACCAAAGGGGAAAGGTGGGGGGAGGGATAAATTAGGAGTTTGGGATTAACATATACACATTACTATATAGAAAATAGATAAACAACAAGGTCCTACTTTATAGCACAGGGAACTATACTCAATATCATATAATAATCTATAAGGGAAAATAATCTGAAAAAGAATAGATATAGGTATATGTGTAACTGAATCCCTTTGCCGTACACCTGAAACTCACACAACATTGTAAATCAACTATATTTCAATTAAAAAAAAAGTATTCCAGCCACCAGCTTCTTTAAAGTCTCAAGCACATCTGCAGTGTTGTCTTTGGGTGCCCCTTTGCTTTCATCTCAGACTGTGAAACCCAGTTTCCTGCCCCACAGGGGTGTGGGTTGGCCAAGCTCTGCCCTTGGGAAGTTTGTTCTCTGGGATTAGCTCGAGAGGGCAGGCCTGGTGTTAGGGTGATAGGCGCCTGGTGTTAATGCCATTGAAGATCAAAGGAAGTGATCAGAGAGGCTTATGAAAGATTTCTGGGCTTTTCCTGGTCCAAAAACAATACTTGGAGTTGAAACAAAAAGGCTTGAGGGAACTGATCTGATGGATGTTGGAGATGTACTTGTGAAGGAAGGTCCTGGTCTGTCATTTCAAAGGACTGTTGTTTTTTTTTTAACAATGGCTCATGGAGGTCCTTTTGTCTGTACTACTCACTTCTGCTTCCTACTCATCTTGCCTTCCCCTGCCAGGCTCTGCCAGGAGAAGTGTCCTCCCCACGAGGGGGCCCTGGGGTGATAGGAGGGCCTGGGCTGCTTCTGTGCAGTGACTGGCAGGACACATGGGCAGCTGGGGCTCGCACAGGGTGGACGCCCTGTTTTGTGAAACTTGGCTCCTCCTGTGGTTTTCAATCCCTTGGCCTGGAGAGGAGGTTTCACCCATTTAACAAGGTTTTTTGTTTGTTTGTTTTAATTTTTATTGGAGTATAGTTGATTTACAGTGTTGTGTTAGTTTCAGGTGTACAGCAAAGTGAATCAGTTATACATATATCCACTCTTTTTAAGATTCTTTTCCCATATAGGCCATTACAGAATATTGAGTAGAGTTCCCTGTGCTATACAGTAGGTCCTTATTAGTTATCTATTTTATATGTAGTAGTGTGTATATGTCAATCCCAATCTCCCAATTTATCCCTCCAACCCTTTCCCCCCTGGTAACCGTAAGTTTGTTTTCTACATCTGTGATTCTATTTCTGTTTTGTAAGTAAGTTCATATAACAAGTGTTTTTGAATACTTACTCTCCTGGGAATATCAGGATGAACTCACCAGGATTCCCACCCCCCTCGGCGGGCCTACAGGGCGGGTGGAGCGGGTTTCGAAATGGACAGTGACCTTAGTTAGTAGGTGAGGTGAGGTGTGAACACAGTGCCGGGAACACAGGGAAGGAAGACATCCAAGAGCCGGGGTTGCTAAGGAACACTCGAGCATTTTCCAAGGATGAACCCAGAAGGAAGTTGGAAAACTGGATATTGGATTTCTTCCAGGCAGTGCTGTTGTCTGACTTCCATTAGACCTACAGCTGTATCTGCTCTGGGATCCTGCAGTTCCTATCTACCTGTCACAGCTGTTCCTCTCTTGACCCGCGTCTCAAGGCAGTGCTGGCAATAGTGAGATCCCCTAACCCCATCTGGGCCATGCAGCTCCTTGCTTCCTTTTTTCTCTGAGGTTTTCCTTAACGCTTTCTTTTCTCAGAGTTGGTGTTGGTCCTGGTTCCCATCTGTCTTGTCCCCCTGGATGCTCTTTGTGGGATCACTGAACACAAGTGAGGTCATTGTTCTCAAGCTGCTAATGCCCCTTAATCTTCTTATATCACCCCAGTGGCGTGAAGGCCGGGGCTCCTTGGAGGTAAAAGGATCTTTTTGTGAGGCCTGGAGGGGAGAAGGTTAAGCCATAGCTTAGGTGAACCGTCCCTCAGCAGATGTTTGCAACAAGAGCAGAATGGTGTGATTCACTCTGTGCTTCTGTTGGGGAGCCCCTGGGGAGTCCCCAGAAGGCCAGCAATGATGGATGGAGTCCGTCCATCAGGCCCTGGGGGCGATCCCTGTCAGTGAGAGGAGTGTGGTTGTTTATTGGGTTTCACTTGGTCCCACCACCAGGCAGGTTGATTTCTTCAGCTCTGAAGTGCTTTGGTGTTACCAGCTGGGACTCCATTCATCAAGGTCTTTTAGAAAAATACTTAATGAATTGATGGGAGTAAATGAAGAGAGTAGGTTTGACCCACTGGATGGGACTTTGCAGTTCATGCTTGTAATGGCAGTAAATGCTTTGGGGAATTCCTGCTTATGTGTCTATTTCTTGAGTCACAGCATCCCCTATAGGGACGCGTCTTAAATCTATTCCTATCTTCCTAATATAATGGAAATCAGAACTTAACTGGTGAAATTTTAAATAATCTCTCAACATCTAGTGGTTCATTTACGGCTTCAAGCAGATAGATGTGTTTTGTTAACAACTAACTTGCCTTCATTATTGGGAAGATAACCATTCATTTATTGGGAAATAAGCTGAGAAACCGGAGAAAAGGATTTGCAGAGCACCCTGGCCATTCTCTCTTGGGCTATTTCACACTTTAATTAGAGGCTGGGCTGAAGCCCTGGGATTTGTCCTGTTGGTTTAGTTCTCATTTGGTTCTGAGTGCTGCTCTTCACCGTGACTAAGTCGCCTTCCTCTTGACCTGTAGGGCGAGACCTGTCATCACGGTGGATGTCTCCATCTTCCTCCCCACCTCCATCAACATCACGGCGCCCCAGTGTCATGATGGCCAGCAGCCTGTGAACTGCCTGAATGTCACCGCCTGCTTTAGCTTCCACGGCAAGCACGTTCCGGGAGAAATAGGTAAAGAGCCACCGAGTCAGGGCTCAGCATAGCCATCTTAGCTGGAGCGGGCATGTGGGGTCATGGGAAGCCAGGGGATGTTTCTGGGGTTCCCTCCTGCTGTGCATCCCAGCTGGTTTTGTAGGCAGCAGGCCCATAGGCTATATGCCCTTTCCCCTGAGGTTCCTCCTCTTCTTTTCTTACCATTGTTTTTCCAATTCATTGCAACCTCTAGCTCTCAGACAAATAATATTTGACTCTAAGCATCCTTTCTGCAAATGTCCATGAACCAGACTGAAACCTCACTGGGCCACGGGTGGGATAGGTGGTGGGGCTTGTGGAGATGCAGTGAATAGCCTGGCCCTTCTGGAACATTCCATGCAGGTAGAAAAAAGAAGTGGTGGGGCTTTGGAGGCTCTCCCTTGAGCTTGCAACACCAGTCAGATGTCAGGGGCTTGTGTTCTTTACTGTGGAATCAGAGACCGAGGATGGGTGGTGGGATTAGGATTGCTGAGTTTTACAAAGGCTCGGGCTTCCAAAAGGTGGGGAAGTTGCTTTGTTAGCTTCAGATGTTGGAGAAGGGGCAGGCGAACCCTGGCCAGTGGCAGCTGTCCCTGCCGTTTCTCTTACTGGGAGAGGGCGACTTGCTGGCCCAGCTCCAGAGACTGGGCCAAGCCCTGGAACAAGATAGGATCAGTGTGCATTAGAATTCAAAGTATGTGATCACCTGAAGGAAATGAATCTGGAGCAGCTGTGCAGATTAAGAGGTCTTTTAACTTGAAAGACATTGAATAATAGAAAGTAGAGTTCCAGGAAAATGAAAAAACAAAAAACAATAAACACCACCACCATTAAGGACCTGGAATCATTGAATTTCTAAGACAGTTTTTGTGTCATGAGTGTCTCCCCTCCCTACTCACTGTGTAGTCCTTGGACCAGCAGTATCAGCATCTCCTGGGAGCTTGTTAGAAATGCAGAATTGGAGGCCCTGATCTGAACCTCTGAACCAGAAACTGCATTTAGCAAGATCCCCACAAGATGCTAGTACACGTTTAAGTTTGAGAAGCTCTGCTCTGGAGCGCATGTATGTGGGTGCCCGGACACGCAGAGCTCACGGTGCACACACTATTCCATTTCTCCACTGCACCTTGAATGCTCTACCTTATTTAACAATATGCTAATCCTTCTAGGCTGTTTCATTGGCATTTCTCTTGATCTTCAGGTGGATTGAATAAGCTCAGCAATGAAGCCTTGTGTTTTTTATATGGACTTTTGAAAAAGAACTTAGAAATTTCAAAACTGAATATAAATTTACTGTGAACTTGGGACTTGGTTAGTGAGAGAGGACTAACAAACTTTTTTTGTGCAACCCAGTGAGAAAAAGATACTTGGTCCGGATCATACAGGTCTCGGTGAAGCCAAGAGTTGAATTCTGGTCTGATGATACTATTGCTTTCCAAACTATTGCTTTCCAAAAATGATTTCCCACCACCTCCCTAATTGTTTAAGGCACCACAGTCTCTAGGAAAAAAATGTTCTGATGGTCTTGGGACTCATATATCCTCTGCCTAATTAGATAGTGTGTCCTTTATCAATACCAACTTGTGATGTAGTTGAACTCCATTAAAAAACATTTTAAAAGAATTGTTGAGTTGAAGATTACTTCTGTTGTGTTTAAAAATAAGCAGAACTACTCTACAACTCTAAGAACAGCAAGCAATTAATAGTTCATGTGTGTGTTCATTTGACAAATATTTACCGTTCGCCTGCATGGGCCAGCGTGTCCTCACAGAGTTTTTAATGGGAATTAGAAGGAGTTTCTGTTTTGATCCTGAAGCTGCATACACAGTTTTCAGACTCAATAACTACATCACTGTGGTGGTGAAAATGGAGGTAATTTGGGTAGAGCAGGAATAGAGGAGAAGAAACCAAGATGCAAGTTTTGAGCAAGAGTGATTTCAGAGCATATGAGATCAGTGGGAGAGCAAGCTGATTTGTAGGTTCAGGGGCTGAGCCAGGAGGAGATGTGTGTTTCTCCTCATGTTGCCCCCCACAAGTGGATCCTTCTGGAACCCCAGTCATTGACCCCAGCCACCAGGGCCCCTTTCATTGACCCTGGTCATTGGGGACCCTTTCCTTGACCCCAGTCATTGGGCCCCCTTTCATTGATCTCCAGGCAGAATTATAATTAAGGTCCAGGCTAGCAATGGCCCTTCAGTGCTGGGGTATGATGGAAGAGACAGGCTGTCGGATGACATCCAGTATTGCCTTCATGGGCAGCAACCTGGCTAATGTCCACCTTAGGGTGTGGAACGTTGAGCAGGAGCACCTACCCCAGTGCAGGTTACTTCCTTACCCTCCATCTGCCACATGGGTTCACTGATGAAATTAGACATCCCTTGACAGTCTAAGGGGATGTTTGCCCACATTTATTTAAGATTCAGGCATGAAGAGGATGATAACTGGAGACTTCGGGTATTCGTAGGGCAAAGCAGGAAATTTTCTATCCCTGGCATTTTCTGTCCGTTCCCCTGCCATTCAGGGAAATGAGCTATATCTCAGTCTTCGCAGTAAAGGGAGAAATGTAGAAATCTGCCGCAAAATAAGCTGGCAGGGGAATACAGAGAGTTTGAGGAGGGAATGATGTGAAGTCATGATGGTGTGATGAGGAATCAGGTGGAGGCAAAGTAGCCAGGTGGATCCAGATGTGGGCAGAGTGCAGCATAGTAGCAGCCCCTTGGTTCTGTACCACCGGGAAGATCAGGTCCCCTGTTTCCATATCCAGGAAGGATGGGAGCACCTTCAGCACACAGACCTCCTCCTCTCTCCTCCAGGCCCAGCAGCCAGTGCTGGCCAGCTCAGTGTCATCGCTCAGGCCGCTGTGTTGGGAGCCCAGGGCTGGAACTCCAGTTATGAGCCTTCCTTGCTCTCACTGCTGGCAGCTGCACAAGAGCATGTTAGTGGTGGTTTTGGCATGGCGTGCTTGGCAAGTAGGCATCTTCTAGGCACCTCTCAGTGTCTGCATATCCAGAGCTGAGTCTGTCAGCAGAATGGCTGCATTTGGGCAAGACAGCCTGGGCAGTGCAATAAAGAGGCACCGGTTGTGTGCTAGGTACTTCTGAACAGTTGTCCGAAGTGACATATATCTGCTGGCATCTTCAGCTGCGGGACCACCCTGGGGATGTCTTGGGGGGCCGTAAGCGGTTGACGTTATAGTCATCTCTTTGGTTTTTTCTCTCCCTTGGGACCTGATGGGGCTGAAGCATACACACAGAGAAGGGACTCCTTTTGCCTCTTCATTTTCTGTGTTGGTAATGGAAAAACCAAAGCTCCCACTTGGTCACAGAACATTCTGGGCCAGCTGATGACCCAAGCCACTAGAGGGGCTGCTGCGGCTTCTGGCAATGCTGTGGGAACTACAGAGGTTCTTTACGGGGGTGTCTCTGCCTTGGCGCCAGTGACAGCTTGGCAGGGTCCATTCAGGAAGATGGAAACCACACCAGTTATTTTAACAGAGAGCGTTTAACGTTTGGAATCAGTTAAGCAGGTCATGGAGGACCTGGAAGTAACTGCAGGAAGCAGCCACCACTTCTAGGTCTGCACCAGGGATCTCAGAGGTGGTTCCCAGACCGGCCGCCACAGCAGTACGTGGAATCTTGTTAGACATGTGAATTCTGCCTGATTTGGAAACTCTGAGGGTGGGGCCCAGCAAAACGTGTTTTAAAGGAATTTTTTTTATATATATAAATTTATTTATTTATTTACTGGCTGAGTTTGGTCTTTGTTGCTGCATGTGGGCTTTCTCTAGTTGTGGCCAGCCGGGGCTACTCTTTGTTGTGGGGCACAGGCTTCTCATTGCAGTGGATTCTCTTGTTGTGGAGCATAGGCTCTAGGCACGCAGGCTTCAGCAGTTGTGGCTCACGGGCTCTAGAGCGCAGGCTCAGTAGTTGTGGCTCACGGGCTTTGTTGCTCTGTGGCGTGTGGGATCTTCCCGGACCAGGGCTCGAACCCGTGTCCCCTGCATTAGCAGGTGGATTCTTAACCACTGTACCACCAGGGAAGCCCGCAAAATGTGTTTCAACAAGCTTGCAGCTGGCTTAGGTTTGAGAACCTCTGGTCAAGGGGAACAAAAGGAAAAGGTTATACACGTGGTGGACCACTTCCTTGGGGTCATCAGAACCTAGAAGCTTGGAGAAGCGACCTTGCAGACCTGGCATCTAAACCTCAGAGGAGGGGACAGTGGCTGGTGCTGCTGGTACCTCAGAGGGGTGCAGTGAGGCTGGTTCTGAGGTGTGGGGGAAACATGAAACGAGAATTAACTGCTGTTGGAGGCAGCCGCCATGGAAAACTGTCGCTGGGTTAAGCTCATGGGAAGCCCCTTCCCCTCTTCCAGCCTTGCAGCCTCCCTCAAGCTCTCCATGTCTGCAAGGCCTCCCAGAGAGCTACTGGCAAGTCAGAAGTGAGGTTTGCAGAGTCCCAGCCGAGCAGAGCAGCAGCTTCTGTTTTGTTTTTTTTTTTTTTTTTTTGTGGTTGCGTTTTTATTTATTTATTTTTTTGGCTGCATTGGGTCTTTTTTGCTGCACGCAGGCTT
>NW_006789542.1:920901-930068 GCF_000442215.2 Lipotes vexillifer | reverse complement strand
CTCCCGTTGCAGAGCACAGGCTCCGGACATGCAGGCTTAGCGGCCATGGCTCACGGGCCTAGCCGCTCCGCGGCATGTGGGATCTTCCCGGACCGGGGCACAAACCCGTGTCCCCTGCATCAGCAGGCGGACTGTCAACCACTGTGCCACCAGGGAAGCCCGAGCAGCAGCTTCTTAAATCCGTCACAGGGAGTCACTGAAACTCCTGTTGGCTCATTCAATCAACAGATAGTTATTAGGTTCTGAAAGGTGCCAGACTCTGTGCCCAGCATTGGGCACAGAGCATGCAACAGGCCAGTCAAGGTCCTTACCCCCATGGAATGTGTGTGGCCAGCCCTGTGCTCCGTCCTGGGGTGCGGACACCGTGCCCAACTCAACCCCCAGAACACATTTATAACGGATTTCATCAAGCCATTTAAAACAAGAGTTTGCCTCATCTCAAGTCTTATTAATCTTCATTCTTGGCCTGGGGAGCAGCGTGTGGCTCCTGGGAGCCTCCTGGCTGCCATAAGCAAGGCAGGTGAAGGCCATTCCTGAGAGGCCTCTGCCCCTTACCCGCGGGCTGGGCCTGTACCTACTTGCCGGCCAGGCTGAAACCTAAATGCACTTGTCAGTCCTTGGAGGCTGAGACTCAAGCTGGCAATCCTGGACTCTCCCCGGAGCACTAAATAGAAACCAAGCAGGGCTGAGCCCTAAGTGGTTGTGTTCTGTGCTCTGACCCAGCTCCCTCATGTTGCCGTGGCTCTCGTATAGCCTGGCGAAGCTGTGAGTGAGCAGGGGGCCTGCCCTACCCCTGGACAAGCAGTAGAGCCCAGGTCCTGATAAATGGCACCAAGGTCATGCAAGCCAGTGGCAGAAATAAGTCTGACACCAGCAAGCTTTCCCCAGACCCTTCCTCTGGTCCTAGGGGTGTGTTTCTACTCCAGAGAGCATTTGCACACAGAGAACATTCCCTGAGCTGCTTCTGGTCTCTCGAGAAGCATGGAGATGGGATAATGAGGCAAATCCATGTTCTATGAGGAGGGGGGGAACCTATTCTAATTACCACCTCATTCCTTTGGGGGAGGGCAAGAAAAGTTATGTAAGTGGAAATAGCCTTTTTTCCCCTCTCCTGGAAAACTCCGAGGGAAGCTCAGAGTAAGTCGAAGGAGGATTTATTAGTAGAATTTCACAGCTGAAATCATGTTCTGATGGAGAATGGGAATGAATCAAAACTCTCTGGGAGCGACCAGAGCCGTGCTGATGCAAGACAGCTGGCTCGATGCTGGCCTGAGCCGGTGTGGGGGGCCCTGGGGAACCAGCTGGGGGGCAGGGAAAGGAGGAGGCTGGAAGCATGACTCTGGGCTGATCAGCTTTTCCATCAAGATGACATCATTCGACATGGCAGGGACACAAGCTGCCAGAAGGAGAGCTGAGGATGTGAAGTGCGCTGTTGGAGCAGGCCCTAATCAGAACCAGCACCTCCCCGGCCCCGGCGGACTGGGCTGGGGGCGGCCGCTAGCAACTCCACCAGCCTGTTGCTCCCACGGGGTGGGCTGCCGAGCCAAGGGGCTGTCAGGCTGCTTCTCCGGCATCTCGTCTGCTTCTTAGGCGGGGCTCCCTTTTAGATGCACTTGGGGTAGGAGCTGATCAAAACTGTTAGCAGTGAGCTCAGGGATTTAGGGTGGTCCACACTTCTTGCCACTCCGGCAGCTACCTCCTCACTCAGGCTGGGTTTCCCATCATGGGTCTCTGGTTTTGTTCTAGAAGAGAGATTTTGCTAAGGTGCTGACTTCTTTTTGTGTAACTTAAAATGCCAAAATAAATTTTAAATCAAGGAGAAGCACTGAGTAGGCAGTTCAAAAGGGGAAATGTTTCCAAAATGATTGCACTTGGTGAATTGGGTAATTTGGTCTGTCTGGTTGTATGCTTTCTTGTTTTAGAAATATCTGGTAGGTGAGCGTGTTGGCATGTGTACACTCTGCCCATAGCAGAGCAGCGGTTGTGGTCCTCAGCTTGGCGTTAGTAACTCAGCTGTTTCTCCCCCTCCCTTGAGTTGCAAGAAGAATCTATTGGGCCAACAATTCTGCAGCGAGATGGGGTTTTGGAGAACTAAGCTTGATGTTTGTTTGTAAAGTATCTGCACAGTTCTTGGCACATATGGAGGGTCAGATTCATTCTGTTTTCTGGACTTGCCCCATTTTAATGCAGATTTTTGCAGAAGCAGAGCCTGTATCAAGGATTTGAGTGCACATTGTTGATTCAGGAGGGGATCCCAGGAAACATCAGTAGGAAAGCAGGACCATGAGATAGGAAGGGAAGGCAGCTGTATTAGGGTTCACCAGAGAAACAGAACCAAGAGGGTGTGTGTATATGGATATTATAGCTCAGAGGCAGTCTGGAAGCAGCACTTCTTCTTTTCTGGGGGGGATCTTGGTCTTTACATTTTAAGGCACTCAACTGATTGGGCGAGGCCCACCTGCATTCTGGAGGGTAATCTGCTTTATTCAAAGTCTACTGATTTAAATGTCAATCCCATCTAAAAAATACCTTCATCGTAACATCCTGATGGGTGTTTGACCAAATATCTGGATACCATGGCTTAGTCAAGTTGACTAGAAACCATCACAGCAGCTGGAGAGAGGGTGTGTTATTAAACAAGTTACCACTGTAACAGGGCGGCGGGAGCAGAATCCTGCTGGGGAAGTCTGGGAGCCAGTGTGGAACACACCTCACGGTTACCCCACCCAAAGGACCAGGGAGCTGGGGTCATGCTTCCCTGAGCGCTGCCCCAGGGGCTTTAGTCCTTGGTGCTCCTGGCCTGCCATGCCCATGGGTGGGTGCCATGCCCACCAAAGCCCTCGGGAAAGGGAATGCAGGTGCCGGCAGTTGGAAGTTGGGCTGGACAGCAGGGAAATGGTAAAAGCCAAGAGGATGTGGGTGGGGCCCTGATGCTATCTGCTCTGTCTTCCTGTGTTCATTTCCACCCAGGCTTTCTCTGGGCTCAGCCATTCATTGCTGACGAGATGGTTCAAACCCTCTGTTCTCTCCTTGGTCACCCTTCATGCCCACCCAGGAGAGGGCAGCTGTAGCTCTCTCACCTGGGAGGACGGCCAGGTGGGGGGCTGTAGCGGGGACCCCACTCAGCAGCCGCTGCCACCACATTGGTTACCCCAATGTGAGTTTTTTGTCTGATAATATAAAAAATGCACCAAGAACCAGTATGGTAGGAATAGCCCAACACTGGAGATGAGCAGAGTTCCAGATTCCGCTCTCTGGCCTGCAGTAAGTCTTGTTCCCTCTTGCGCCATCAGTTCCTCATCTGAAAAATGAGGGTCTTGATGTAGATGGTCCCTAGGCTTGCCCAAAAGGTTAGACATTCTACGAGTCTACCCCATTTCCTGCACTGTCCCCATCAGAGCAGGCATGTAAATCTTGTACAGGTTCCCATGTTTTCTCTGTTGAAGTACTTTCCCGTGCACTTTCTTCTCTTCCCAAAAATATCTCCTGGGATCATCCAGGTTGCAGGTACCTCCTGGTGAACTAGCCTTGCCTTGGAAATCAGCTGTTTGCTGAAATAAACAAGCTGGGGCAAACCTGCCCTTGCTGACCAGGGATCTGCCAGCTTGGCCTGGCAAGGTCCCTGAGATGGCAGAGGCCCAGGAAAACCATTAAATGCATCAAAAATATACCCTGTGGCAGCTACAGAATGCCAATGCAGGTCACTTTCCTCCTTCGTACCTCCCCCAGTGGCTGATCCCTTTGATGTTATTAAAAGCCAGAGCCATCCGCATGGCCCCAGCTTCACATACTTAAATGCCAGGAGGCATTAGGCTGATTTTTTTTTGGTGCAAGAGCCCAGCTTCTAGGAGGCTGGTGTGTGGAGCGAGGGCAGGGGCTGGATCATCCGCTTTCCCACTGCTCAGCAGTCTCATCTCGTCATTTTAGGGACAGAAGCTCCTTTTCTCTCACTTTAAAAATACCACGTTCCCCTGAATCCACAAAGCAACTAAAAGATAGTGATATGTAAAAAAGTGTTATGGAGGGGCTGACCTCTGAAACAGGGTTCTGTGGGACAGAAAAGCAATGAAATGGGTCTGTTAATACCAAAGCCATATTTACCTAATAAAACACATTGTCCCATACTGACTGACAGACTCTGAAATAATAGAGGCGAAACCCTTTGGGTTTATTTATCCAATGTGTGTTCTCTATCGTGACCATTTTTTAAAGTCCCACATTGTGTCACAGTAGGTTCTGCCATCTGGCATTACACCTTGAGGCACAAGGTGATGAGGTTTCCTTTTTGGGAATGCACCCCAGTACAGACCCCACAGTGGTCATGGTTTTGTTGAACCGATAGGCACCATAAAACTGGTCACTGTATGGCGGCCTAGGAATGAAGTCAGCTTCAGCCACCCCTGTCTTTCCCTGAGTGAAATCTCCATGAGGGCAGGAGTTTGCCCTCGTTGTTCTTTGATGTGTCTCCCATGCCTGCACAGTGCCCAGCTCAGTGGACCACGGATGGCTACGGTCCAGTAGATATAGCAGTTATAGAGCCCGACGCAACAGCTGTGCAACGAGTCAGAATTATTGGGTGACTCCTCCCTCGTGTGGGGTATATGTCCTGTTTCTTTATAGGAGTCAGTATTCCATGCAGCCTTGGTGGTTTCAGCAGCTTCTTGTAGTACACCTTGTAATTGTCCTGCCTTTCAGGACACTAATTGTTTTGGGTACAGCTAACCATTGATGTGTATATTGGTGGCTCAGATGATAACTCATGAGGTTTAAATTGTGGGGAGCTGTGAAGTGTGATGCCCAGAGCATCCCCAGGAAGACAGGGCTGTCCTGGTGTCTCTGGATTCTGGGGGTGCCTGGCTGTATGTTTCTCTCTGAGATGGTGTTGATCGGGGCTGCCTGCCATCAGTCCTCTGTGCAGCAGGGGGCTAGGTATTGTCTGAAGGGTGCTTGTGATCCTCTGAGGGGGTCTGGAGGGGGCCTTGTCACTGTGTCTATCCTCGCTGATGTTTTGACCTTATTCATTGGCAGGCCTGAATTACGTTCTGACGGCTGATATGGACAAAAAAGAAAAGAGCCAGTTGCCCAGGGTCTACTTTGTGTTGCTGGGAGAGTCCGTGGGTCAGGTCTCAGAGAAGCTGCAGCTGGTCCATTTGGAGGCGACGTGTCATCATTACGTGGCCCATGTGAAGGTCAGTTCTTTTTATCCTCAAACTTTGATCTCTACAGATGTTCATTTGGAACTGGTGGACACTTTTATTGTGCATTACATATGCTCTGACTTTCAAAATTTTATTTTACAAGGAGGAGAACATTCGTTTCTTCTTTTAAAGTTGGAGCTGGGCAGCTCTTTATTGATCTTACTGTGCTGGTCTTAGCCTCTGAGGGGGGTGATGGTGGGCCAGGAGACCAGCAGTGCTCTCTGGCCTTGCCTTGTTCTTTTGGGATGTTTTTTGTCCTCTCCCCTCTGTGATGCTTAGTAGTCTTCTCAGAGGAGAGACACAGAAGCACATGGCTCTGAGTCAGCAGTGTGCCTGATACCTTTCTCGGTGATTCACTACATATTAGCTCATAGTCAAGGTTAAGGTGTTTTACAACTGGTTTGATTGTTCTCTCTTGATTACTTCCTGTTTATTTTAGGAGTGCATTTTATGGTCCCTTTCCCCCTCAATTAAATAAACTTTCAAAATGTTTTTCTTCTACTGAAATTATTTGTTAAATACACTTTGTTGCTAATTCAGGAGGCCAGGCTTCAATTAGTTACAGAGAGGCCCCTGTGTAGGCAGGTCCTGTCAGGTTGGGAGTCTGGTGCCCATTGCTGCAGGAACAGCCAGCCACTGACCCCCAGGCAGAGACAGCAAAGGAGGTGGAAGGACCCCCATGACCCAAGCCACATGATGGGTAAGGTGAATGTGGGTTTTGGAGTCACACAGACCCGGTTTGTGTCCACTTGGATGAGAATTTTGACTTCTCTGTGTCAGTTTCTGCATCTCTAAAATAGTTACCTTAAAAGGTGGTTGTAGAATTAAACATTACATGATGGATATACTTAAAGGACCTTGCACGGAGTCTGCCACACAGCAGGCACTCAGCATTATTATTCGGTTGGACCATATGTAATTGCCAGTATTCTAACATTCTTGACTTAACAAAAATGATTACATGTAGTTCAACCATTATTAATAACCAGTGGCTTTTTGGATGATAGCAAAAATAGACTACGGATTGGAGATGAAGTGTCCTTCTATTATTATGTCGTTAGTGCCAGAGCAGGAGAATAACAGCTGCTTCTGCATGCTTCTGGGTTGTAGATAGAGAAATGCCCCACACATCCATGGCACTTTGGCCCAGAGCCTGAGTCCATGCCCCTGAGATGCTTTTCAGTGGGGCTGGGCTCTGTCTCCTGCCAGGACGCATGCAGGGGCCTGCCCAGACCAGCTGCCCTCAGGCCTGGGCAGTGAAGGCCATTTATAAAGCAATTCATGCTCCTGTTAAGCCAACAAGCCACCCACCTCTCTGGGTCTTAGATGATGTTGGCTCATGAGTACCCTTGGGGGTATGAGGCCGTCATGTCAAACACTGCCAGGCCTTCAAGTGCCTGCAGTTGGTGTCTCCACACTTCCTGGAGGTGGGGCATCTCCCCTTGGGTTTCTTTTCTCTTTTTTAAAAAAATTAATTTATTTTAATTTTGGCTGTGTTGTGTCTTTGTTGCTGTGTGTGGGCTTTCTCTGGTTGCGGCGAGCGGGGGCTACTCTTCGTTGCGGTGCGTGGGCTTCTCTTGTTGCAGAGCACGGGCTGTAGGAACACGGGCTTCAGTAGTTGTAGCATGAGGGCTCAGTAGTTGTGGCTCTCGAGCTCTAGAGTGCAGGCTCAGTAGTTGTGGCGCACGGGCTTAGTTGCTCCGTGGCATGTGGGATCTTCCCAGACCAGGACTTGAACCCGTGTCCCCTGCATTGGCAGGTGGATTCTTAACCATTGTGCCACCAGGAAAGCCCTTCCCTTGGGTTTCTTTATGCTGGTCTCTTCCACAAATACTTTCCTTCTGGGCTCTTGCGACTTCTTGCTTTGACTGAGAGGTTACCCATTCCCACGTAGCTACGAGGGGTCTTGGCTGCGAGATAGGGCCACACAGAGCCTGCAGGGCTTTGCAAAGTACACTCAGAAAAGAGCAATAATGAGGTGCAGGCTGGAGGCAGGGCTGTTTCTGTGGTGGCTTCTGAGGATTAACTGGGGAAGAGCAGAGCTGCCCCAGGCTATTGGTCCTGCAATGTCCTAATATCTAGGGTTGCCAGACTTAGCAAATAAAAATATTAGACTTCCAGTTAAAACTGAATTTTCAGGTAAACAACAAATCAATTTTTTTTTAATATAAGTATGTCCTAAATAGTACATTTACTTATCCTAAAAGAAAGAATTTTTTAAAAAATTATTTGTCGTTTATCTGAAATTCACATTTAGCTGGGCATCCAGTTGGAAGGGTCACCCTGACCGATATCCTTCCATCCCACAAGCAGCACTTCTCCCATCAATCAAAACACTGCTGACAAGGAGAAACATTGGATGGGGGTCAGAAGAATTTGGAGGATGAAGGCAGGGCTCAGGAGCACAGATCAAGCACACACCTTTATGGGATTATTTGGGTCATTTTAAGGAAGAGCAAGAGAGCAGGGCTTCAGCAGGGCTTCTTGGACCTAGAAAAATTTGGATATAGTTATTGCTTGGCCATTTTCTCATGCAAGGAGACCGGGGTGGTGGGATCCATCAGGAAGTCACAAGCCTCTGATGCCTTTATGGTTCAGGAGACGCTCAAGGTGGAGGATAATTTATAGCCATGTGGGAAGTTTTTTTCTACCAGGCATTGTCTGTGTCATAGCAGAGGACCCTGGGGACTGGCAGAGGGAGCCAGTGAAGGTGAATGCTAATGGGCCGGTTGGTTGTTTGCGATGTGGTCCAGCTGGCTTGGCCTGTGGTTTCTCCAGTTGTGGGAAAACAGCTGTGAAGGCAGTGACCCTTCTGTGGCCAAGGCAGGCAGCAATGCTGGGGGCAGGGAGTGGCAGCCTGGTCACCTCCTGGAGTGGGGCCGGGGGCTGGGAGCTGTTCATCAGGGTGGCAGGGCGTGAGAGCACAGCGCAACCTTCTCGACGGGGCTGGCGCTGGGCTTTATAGACAGTGAAGGAAGAGAGAGAAAAGTGTTCTCACTTATCACACACCATATGGCATGCAGGCAGGGAGGCAAGCGCTAGGCGCTGGGTGTGTTTTGTTTAGGCTATCTTTAGGTATTTTTTTCCTTTTTTTCTTTAAGCCCATTCCAATCTTTTTTTCCCTTCTTCCTTTTTCCCCAAAGTTTTCATTCCATATATGGCAATAAGTATCTATCATAGAAAACTGCTCTGGCTGACACCTGCCTTCCAGGCTGGCTGCGTTGTCCCATTTTGTTCCTTTCACAGCCCTGGTGGGGCCTCCGTTGTGTACCTAATTTTATGATACACTGCATCCTCCTGGGGGTGTGGGTCCACTCTCAAGGCCTCACTTGGTCAGCAGAGCTGAGGCAGTTTTTGCTGCTTCCTTGGCCTCTCTCCCTCAGAGTCTACAAGCCCCAGTTTGGGGGATGGGCCCCCTTCTACTAGTGAAGCAGCCTAGAAACTTCTGTGGGTCCCCACGGTCACAGGTGAAAGCCCACACACCTCCCCTCAGCCTCAGGGCTCTCCACAACTTGGCCTCAGTTTACCTGTCCAGCCGCATTTCTGCATCACATCACACGTGCCCTGGGCTCTTGTCAAGGTGGACTGACCCCTTTACCCCTGGAATGTGTCCCTTGTGCTTCCCAGTCTTAGTTCTTGTGCTCACCCAGCACCTCTGGCACTTGAGTCACCAGAGGCCCAGGTTTTGTCATATCCGTGTACAACCACGTATCACCTGCATGGTTTTTGCATTTTTTGGTCTCAAACGTGCACCACCTGCGGTATTTTATTTCCTATTTTTTCTTTCAATCGTACTTTTGCCTGAAAATAATTTATAGCAGAAACTTTGTACACTCCTGTAAGTGGAACACCAATTATTGCCTGCCAAAAGAGAAGGTAACTGTAAACAAAAATACATTGAAGACACAACAGTGTTGTTGAACTCTAACTGGGCTTCATTTTTTGCTGAAGTCCCTGAAGAAGCGGCCC
>NW_006789542.1:911874-920877 GCF_000442215.2 Lipotes vexillifer | reverse complement strand
CGCTCTTCCTGTGTGTTAGAAGGGGAAGTTACAGAGTGCTGCGGAAGTATTAAAGACATGCTGGCGCCACACTGAACTTTCTCTCTGATGCGATCAGAAGGACTAAATGGGTATTGACTGCGGAGTAACTTTCCAAATGTATGGGTCCTCTTATAGAGCCCTGCCCACGTGCCGTGGGAATCCATGCCATGAACCCCGTATGGAAAGCCCCTACTGCTTTGATTGGCTGTGCCTTCCCCCTCTTGCCTGCTGAAGGGTTATCTGTGTTTCAAGGCTCAGTCAGCCACCAGGTCTTAAACATCCTCAGCCAGCTGATGTCCTTGGCCCTGGGGAGGCTGCCATCAGCTTCCTGCCTGCTCAGAGCTTGTTCCATGCTGCCCGACTCCCGCTTTCGGAATGATAGGCATGAAACAAATGCTTGCAAGACCCAACTGCGCTGAAGTGACTCATTGGGTCAGCTGGACTGTGGGGTCACCAGGAGCGTCTGATCAGGGACCTCTAACCACTCTTGGACCTCCGGCTGGGAGGTGATGGAGTTGAGGGTTTTGGATGCATGGCCGTGTTCCCTCATCACTCCACCATTTTCTGGTCTCTGTATTTACCTGGACGGTAACTGTGCTCCATCTTCAAGTCCTGCACAGCCCCTTGAGAGAGCCAGCCCTTTGTGAGGTCGGGTGCTTATGTCTGATAGCCAAACGAGAGCCTTTTCAGGAGTGGGGAAAGCAGGCGACAGCTTTGAGCTTATACAGGGACAGTGCAGAAGGCCAGGCGAGGCTGAGCACAGGGTCAGCTGCCTCACTCCCAACTGTGAGGATCCATGATCCCCTGCAGAGGCCTCCGGAAAACCTCTGATGAGCGAAATCACGTGTCAGGCATTGTCAAGGGAGCCAACAACAGGATTAACGTAAAAAGGAAAAAAAAAACCCGCTCCACACTAGACGAGGGTATATAAAAGCACCGTTGGCTTCTCTGAGTAGCTGCAGGACCTCAGAGGCTGTTCAGGAGGCTGTTCAGGAGGCTGTTCAGGAGGCTGTTCTCTTATGTTGCTGGAGAATTCTTCAAGGAAGTTGGAACCTTAAGCTACTGCAGGACCTGGCCTGGCAAAGGGAGGGCAGCACACTGGCCACCAGGCAGTCTCGGAGGTTACGCCGTGGGCTCTGCCCAGATGTTGTAGTTTTTTTTCCATTTTCACATCCGAAAAAATGCCTTAGGGCCAGCTTCAGTCACATGATAGACTGTGAGTTTGCAAAGTGTTTGGATCCATTGAAGGCCAATTTTCAGAGGTGCTGGAGGCTTTTATTTTCTTGTTTAAGAAACAGTTAAGGAAGGAAGATTAAGTTGGAGTAAAGAAGACCTCTGTGTGAGGAAGAGAAGAAAGGAAAACAGCAAAGTTTTCTTCTTTATCTGGGAAGTAAATTGCTAAATCTCTGATAAAATCTCTTAATCATCCTGATAAATCAAATAAATAGCCAAAAAAAAGTTGCAAGGTTTGGATACAAAAGGGGATACAGACCTTAGATGTAGGAGGTCATCTTAAAACATTTTTTAAAAATTGGTAATATATGCACATAGTTAAATATTTTTTTAAACTATACTAAAAGTTATAGAAAGAAAGAACATCTCTCAGCACCCCATTTCTCTCCCAAAGGCATCTGTGGTTCCAGTTTCTTGTGTGTCTTCCAAGAGCTTGTCGATGAATACACAAAGCTGTGTTTTACACAAACAGCAGCATGCTGTGGCTCACTGCTGTGCAGCTTCCTTTTTCCTTTTAAAATGCCCAATAGCAGAATAGGTAAGCAGGTTTTGGAAAGGTTGTGCAGTGGAATACTACTCAGCAATAACAAAGAATGAACTGCAGATATGCACAGTAACGTGGGCGAATCTCTAAAGCATTATGTTAAGTGAAGGAAGACAGACTCAAAAGGCTGCTACTATGATTCTATGGAAAAGACCAGCTGAAAAGACAGAAAGCAGATCAGAGGTTTCCAGGGGCCAGGGATGGGGTTGGGTGGTGGCGTCCATGATTGGCTGCAAAGAGTCATGAGGGAAGTTTTGGGGGTGATGAAAATATTCTAGCAGGATTACGCTGGTGGTTGTATGACTGAATACTTTTATTAAAGCTCAACAAAAAGTCTGCAGGTAGACCAGGCTTTAAGAGGAAGATCTGGAGTTGTTTTAGACACACTGAGTTTGAGGGGCCTATTAGATGGTGAAGTGGAGATGTGTATATATGTGTCTGCAGTTTGAGTAGTGGTCTGGGTTATAAGTATAAATTTGGGAGTCATCAGAAGATAGTGTTTAAAGCCATGAGATTTGATGAGATCATCAAGGTAGTGAGAGAGAGAGAGAGAAGGGAAGGAAAGGGGACCGTGGGTACCCAGCACCAGGAGTACTTTTCCTCTTGGTCCCAAGATGGCTGCTGAGTTCCAACCACTGTGTCTTCTTTCCATGCAGGAAGAAGCAGGAAGGGCGAAATGCTCTTGCTATCTGATCTGAGGCCCTTTTAAAGAGCCTCCGATGACTTCTACTAACAACTCATTGACCATCCATATTTTAAGGGAGGCTGGGAAATGTCAGTTTCTCCTGGACACTACAAACGCTAACAATGTAGAGCTTTGCTCTCCAGTAGAACTTTCTGTGATGTTGGACATGTGCCATATCTGCATTGTCCAATATGGTGGACACTAACCACATATGGCTATTGAGAACTTGAAATGTAATGAGTGCCACTGAGGAATTTTTACTTTAATTTTAATTAAAGTTTAAATGTAAACAACCACATGTGGCTAGTGGCTACCATATTGAACAGTGCAGATTTCTGCTACAGTAGAACACAGAGTCTTCATAGGACATTGGTCACACAAATCAAATGTCACAAGCCAAGTGGAAACAAATAGCTGGGGTGAAGTCAAACTGACTGTTTCATTTTGCACTTACATTGATTAAAACCTGAGTTTCAAGAATGCCATAGAACATGGTCTCTCTCTCCAGGGTTCTTTTGGAGCATTCTCACACATGCACACACACTTGCACACACATATCTGCATGCACATACATGTTTCCATAGGCCATAACAGTGGGGGGAGGGGAGCGGTATTAGAATTGAGAAAGTTGGATGGTTCACCCTGAGTTGATCATTTCAGGAGTGTTACAAACTTGCATCTGATGTTTTCTCTTTTCTTCTCTGTGGCTTGAAACTATGTAAAAGGTGGCAGTATAGAGGATGGAGATACAATTGCTGGGTCAGGAGGGAGGACATTCTAAGGTTTGAGACATATCACAGAATTGCCTTTTAGAATGTAAATCCCCCCCCCCCACCCCAATGCTCTTGCTAGTACTGGGTGGAGAGATTCCTTTTCAACTCATATTTGTGACCCACATGAAGTATACACTTCCCGCTTGGGTGGTGAGGGCTGGGCTGGGCTGGGCTGGGCTGATCTGATCTGTGATCAGCCACGGGGTCTCAGGCAATTGCTTCACCTGGGTCTCTGAGCTTCCTCAGATGACAGTGGGAAGAATACCAACTTCCTAGTAGGGATCTGATGAGCACTGGGCCCCTTTTCCCTTCTCCTTAACCCGGAAATCTATTATTCTCCCTGGCTGCCTCTGTGTTAGAATGGATCAAGACTCATTTCATAGGTGTTTGGGGAATTTCTAAAAAAATGATTAGAAGCAGATGGTGAAAAGAAAATAGAAAGTATGGAGCAAACAAGAAATAAATGTGGGAAGAGAAAACTCTCTCAGCCAACATCCTCCTTCTCCACCTGGAACAGAGCAAGTCAGAGCCGCTGAGTCAGTTTACAAGGGCTCCTCCAACTTTAATGTGTACACCAGTTACCCGGGGACCTCGTTAAAAGCAGATCTTAGGCAGCAGGTCTGGAGTGAATTTCTGACGAGCTCCCGGTGATGCCAGTGATGCTGGTTCATGGACCACACTCTGAGAGGCAAGGAGCTAGAAGAAGTAGGTACCAAGAGTTCCAGGTAAAGAGTCAAAGGATGATGACCATGGTCTGGCAGTTTTCCAGGTGGAGCAGGCCTCGGAAGGTCAGCCACTCCCCTCACACTGACGGTGAGAGGTTCCACACCAGTGATGTGGAACCATGGTTCTGATGGTCATGCTCTGGCTTCCTTGTGACCTTGTGCAACCCTGGGGCTCACACTGATGCTTGTGAGCAGAGGGCATGCCCCTCGTAGAAGGGCTGGTGCGGGCTGTGATTTCTTCCACGTTCCCTCACTGCCTGTTGCTTGAAGGACTGTGTTTTCAGCAGTCAGCTTACTGAGCACGATTTTTTCAGCATTTCTGTTTAACTTCATTGGAGTGTTTTGGGCATGACCCAAACAAAAAAGTCAGAAATCTTTTTCTTCCCCAAAGACTAGGAGCTTCTTGAAGTACAAGCTCTTATTAAGCAGAATAATTATGGATTTTTTTGCCCCGTCCATTGGAGCAAACAGAGAATGAGAAACCAGCTTAGAGAGTGCATAGGTTCTTTCTGCATTTGTGAGCAAATGCTGGTCACGTGCATTATTTTCCCGGGCAGGTTATAGTGGGGGCACCAGCCTCCTGAGTGACCTCTATTTTTGGGGACGGGGAATTTGCTGGTTGTAGTGAGCGTGGACCGCAGAAAGGGTTCTCTTACTCATAGATAGCCAGGGAAGCCTCTGCACCAAAGAAACCCATTCCTATCAAGCGGTTGCCTGCAGGTGGCTTTTGGGGTTTTCTCACAAGACAGACCTGGCCTCGTGACATTAGAATTGGAATAATGGTGGGTCCAAGGACAGATCTATCCATATGCATCCCAGAAGTTTTGTGTGAAGAGGGTGACGGAAAATTGCTCTTTTTCTAAATGCATTAGGACTATGTAAGTAAAATACTATAGGCAATAACAACAACAGTGATAATAGCTATCTTTTATTAAACATTTACTGTGCTCAGTGTTTTACGTGCACATTTAGTTCTTATAAGAACCCCCAAAATGTAATTATGAATACTATATACATAAAATTATATGTATTATAATGATATGTAATGGATATAAGTAAAATAAAACCCCATTTTAGAGTTGACAAATATGAGACTTAAAACATTTAATTTACTCAAGATCTCACAACTGGTCAGCAGCAAAGTCTTGGGTTTGAATCCTATGTGGCAGCTAAATAGTTCTCCGACCTTGAACAAATGATGTCATCTTAGCACTGTGGTCCACCAGAAGTGATGGTTACTGTAGTTGTTATTAAAAAGGCAATCTGAGGAAGAGAAAGCCCTGGCTCTGGGAGACCTGTCTCCGGGTGAATGGGTGCTTGGTTTCCCATGTTGGTTGGAGAACTTGACTCACAGCTGCTCCTGCACACATGCATCCACGTCGCCTGTGCTCTGTGGCCAGAAGAAAGCTCAGGTGTGGGCTGGTGAGCCCAGAGCAGGCAGGGGGCCTGGGGCGATGGAGGTTCTCTTTCCTGCTCTTTGGTCTTCCCGGTCTGTCTTTGGCCTCAACTATTTAAAAAACTAAATGTCATTTATCCTCATTTTTAGGATCTTGAAGTCTGGTTCATGCATTCAGCCTCCCAGCATGTGTTGGGTGCCGGCTCTGCTGGGTGCAGGGAAATGAAGATGAAAACGCCCAGGCTGGCCTTTGAGAATGGTTTCACCCCTGCCTTTGGGGCACTGTCTCAGTGCTCAGCTTTGCCCCTCACCCCATGTGCCACTATTTTCAGTTCACTTCTGCACGCATCACTGCTATGGTGACCTCTGCCCAGGTGTGCCTGGGACAGTCCTGGGGTGCACCTGTTGCCCCAGTCACAGTCATTAATAGTTACCCTTTCCCTTGCAAAGCCTTCCAGTTTGGATGGGAAATTGTGTATGCCACTGCATTTATGGAGCACCCACTGTGTGCCAGACACCGTGCTGAGCCCTGGGGAGATGGAGAACGGTGGACCCTGCCCTGCCTCCAAAGATGTCTTGGTTTATTGGGGCATCTGTTCTGAAAGCCATGACTTGGCAAGTCAGGCAGCCCCAACCTTCCAGGCTTCTTGCTTTTGCTCTTATTGGCCCCCACCCACCACCTCCACCTGTGCAGACCTTCCCTCCTCTCCAGGTCCAGCTTAGTGAGGCTCCTTCTGCAGAATGGCTGCCCACTGCCTGATCCCCCTCTGCCCACCCTCCTTCCTCCCCATCCCCCCAGGTCAGCTGTGGGCCTTTTCCCCACTGGTGTGACTTCTTGGTGTCATAGTCTTCTCAGACCGTCATAACAGAGGACCACAGAGTAGGTGGCTTGAACAGCAATGTTTACTTCTCACAGTTCTGGAGGCTGGAAGTATGAGATCAAGGTGGGTTTCAAGGTCAGCAGGGTTGGTTTCTCCTGAGGCCTCTCTCCTGGGCTTGTTTGTAGGTGGCCACCATCTCCTGGTGTCTGCCCACTGATTTCTCTCCGTACTTGTCTGTGTCCTAATCTCGTCTTCTTATGAAGACCCCAGTCTTATTGGATTAGGGCCCACCCCAAAGACCCCATTTTAGCTTAATGACCCTCTCTCCAAACCTGGTCCCATTCTGCGGTATGGGGGTCAGGGATTCAACATACGAACTTTGGGAGGACACACGTCAGCCCACAACGCTCTCACACTTGCTTTTAGCCTCCTCTGTTAATTACTGGCTGCTTGGGGCGGGGAGCGCATGACACTTGGCATAGTCATCCGGGCCACACCTCATGGAACCAGCCCCCATGCTTGTCAAATGACTGATTAGGCTCTTTTTTTGTTTCCAACTTGAAAACTTTTTTTACATTGAGGTATACTTAATTTACAATGTTATGTGATTAGGTTCTTAGTGTCATTTCTTATTGTCCATTTCAAGGGCTGAGTAGAGTTAATGGATTGAACTTCAAAGGAGAGATTTTTTTTTTTCTGATGTAATGAATCAAACTTTTCTGATCCTGGAAAGAATTTGGTGGATGAGACTTTATGAACACACACACCCCCACACACCATAACCATTTTGGGGTCGTTTGTTTAAAAATAAACAAACAAGGAATTCTTTCTGGACAGTCTCTGTCCTTGGGTGTAAATGTAGTACAGGGCGAAGGCAGGGCCCAGATGTTTACCCCACAGTGTCGGTGTGAGGCTAAAACGAGGCCTTGCTTATAAAATGCTAAGCTCTGCACAATGGAAAATATGCAAACACAGACGTAAGAGTCTTCTGTAAACGGACTGAGTTGGAATTTCCAGGCAGGTGTTCTCCCTGCCTCTTTTTAGTCCTTTGTGATTTAGCTTTTTATTTATCACCGAAGACCCAGCATATGGTGATTGTGGAGCCGCATGTATGCTCTTCCCAGATCAATGGACCTGCCTCAGAGGGAGAGAGGGAGGGACCCAGACAGTTTCAGGAAATGGTTCAAGGCTATATCATCTCTAAGAAAACGACACAGAGCAATCGCCCTATGTAGAAAGTCAGCCCTGTCACTGTCTGGGATGCCTGCTGGCCTGGGTGCAAGAAGTCGATTAGGTGGAGGGGCGCCCAGGCCCCGAGGCAGTGGTGCCTCGTCTACTTCTATCAAGAAAGGGGAGTTGTCCCAGAGTGGAAACTCTAGAGCAGCTCTGTCCAATAGAAAGGGACTGCAGGCCACATATGGAATTGTAAATTTTCTAGTTGCTATGTTGAACAAGTGAAAACAAGTAAGATTAATAACATTGAACCCAGTATATCCAAAATATTATCCACGTGTAATCAGTGTAGGTATTATTAGTGAGTTACTTAACGTTCTTTCTGGTGCTCGGTCTTTGAAATCCACTGTGTATCTTAGCCACATTTTATGTGCTCATTAGGGAAGTGTGTGCAGTGGTTAGAGTCAACCCTGATCACTTTGGGGACGCTGGGATGGCTGCAGGGGCCTGAGTATGTGAGTACGTGAACGCATGTCCTTCATCAACTGGTAGTAAAAGGACACGGTCTATTACCTGTGGTTCTGAGAAACAATATTATAAAGGATGTTTTCATACTTGGACTGGGAAGCCTGCTTCTGAATTTCCTAAACTAGAGTTCGTGGGGCCCATGTGTCCATAGCACGGTGAGGAGGGTCTGCAGAATCCTTCCAGCATTTCAGAAAGCCTTGTGGGAAGCACAGAGATCACCATCCAGCAATGGCATCATTGCTGTCGGCTGGGGTGTTAGTGCTGGTGAGCCCGTGCTGATCAGACCTTCTCCTTGGCTTCTGATGACACTTAGGGGTTCCTGGGGTCGTCCTGGAGGTGGGGGGTTAATTGAGTGGGTGAAGAAATCCTAGAGGCTGCAGAGGCCCACGTTTCTTGTGTCTGTGCTTCTCACCCACGGACGCAAGCACAAACCTCCAGGGACTCACTTGTCAGGCCCGTTAACCCCGAGAGGCTTTGGAGGGGACAAAAGGTTCCTGAAGTCAGCGAGCACTGTTACTGGTTCAGTGCTTCCTGGGTTGCAGTCAGGAGATAGGCATTTCCTGTGAGCCATGAATTCTGCTCTCCACCTGTATGGAGTGCCTGGGAAAGGCAGCTTTGGCCTTCCTTCAGCTCCTCTGCAGTTGCTCTGCTGGTGGGGTGCCCCCTATTCTCAGAGCGGGGAGCCATGAAGAGGGCACTGGGGGCTGCTCCAGGTGTCCTGTGGCTCTGGCCACCCTGGTTGTGGGAGGATTCCACTGTGCTTGGCAGCCCACTCAGCGCTGGGAGGTATGGATCACCCCAAAGTCCTTCCGTGTGCTGAGCCAGAGCCCCTCCCCCTACTTCTGCCCTGAGCAGCCATAGGCATCTGTCGGTCTGTCCCTGCAACCCCCACTTCCTGTTTCCTCCAGGGCTCAGCATCCTCAGTTCCTTTGGGTCTCCAGTTTGTTATTCCATCAGTGAAAAATAGCCATCCTTTGTTTTTATTCCTTTCTTCCTCTGTGTCTGACGTTTTAGCCATCCCCCAACCAGGGGTCAGGGAAAATAGAGGAGAAATTCAAACCAGCCAGTTTTACTCCTTCCCGACAACGGTGTAGGGACGATGCC
>NW_006789542.1:898352-911757 GCF_000442215.2 Lipotes vexillifer | reverse complement strand
GTAGGGAAGATGCCTGTAACAACGAGGTCCAATGGATGTGATAATTCCTTCCTGTTAGCCAGGCCCTCAAATTGGCTGATCTAATCCTCTCACCTGGCACCGCAGCTGGCTTGATTATTCTTCCAAAAGGCAGTGCATGTTGGTCTGGTTTGCACAGTGACATTTATCCGTGTGGATCTCCTGAATCTGACAATCGTTCCTCTTTCATCCTGTACTTTCGTGGGCTTGATGTTCCTGTTCGCATCCACTTGGTAAGAAACATGTTAGCTTATAGCACAGGGTATCCTTACCTATCAATTAATGAGCCAAAAGCGTCCATAAACTTAGGTTACAACCAAGGTAGTCCTGGTTGGAAGGAGACGTGGATTCAAAGAGGTTTGGGATAATTTTATTAATGACAAAGCCGTAAAGAGCTCCTAAAAGCTTATAAGATTTGGCATCAGGGACTGTCTCGTTTCTCACCATATCGCCATCACCAAGCAGAGAAACTGACATTGACTAATTGTTCAGTAAATGTTCCCAGAATGTTAGAAGAAGCTGGACTAGGTCCAAGGTGAACATATGCCCAAGATACTCGACTGTAAGTTTACCATGTTAGCTTTTACCTTGAAGTCAGTGATCCATTTTGAGTTGATTTTTGTGTGTTGTCCAAGATATTGTGAAACAGATGTGAATAAAAATATTCTTTTTGATTGTAATTAAAAGTAGATGAATACCTGTCAGACCATGTGGCCTGATTGCTTGAAAGGCCGTCACGTGAGAGCTTCTCCATTTGCCTTCAGAGAGGGTAGCCAGAACTCCCTGCCTCCCCTGCTGAATTTAGGGTTGTCGTAACCAAACCTTGGGCTGAAGCAGTGTACTTTCAACCAGCCCTTCCCGGGGACTGTGGTACAGGTGGTGCTCAGCCCACACAGCTTACCTCAGGGTGAGACATCTGTGGGTAGAGAATCCTACTTCCCCATTCCGGGTGTTCGGGCACTTTCCCTGCTCATCTCCTGCCATTGAATCTTTCAGTTCTTCCTCATTTCTCCTGTTGCTGTCATGCTGCAGTGAACGTCTTTCGGCACCTGACCATCAGGTTCAGGAGGACGAATTCCTATTTGTGGCTTTGCTGGGTCAGTGTGACAGCCGCTTGTGTTGCCCCCTGATGTCAGCTTTGGTCACAAGTCCACCACAGACATCTGAAAGTCCTGCTTTCTGTGCCCAGGGCACTGGGCTTGGCTTGGCCTCTCACACGTTTTCTGACAGTTCCTGGTGTTTTTTGGTCATCCTGCATGTCAGCAGCAATACACAGACTGATCATTTTTATGGAACAGTCTTTGATGACACCTAAGTGCCTGTTTAAATCACACTGACAACCTAAAGAATATTAATCCTTTATGAGAACATTTCTCAAAGCATTTTTTACAGGATGGTAACAGGTTTTATGTTCAAGAACAAAACAAAGGCCTATATTCAAATAAGTTTCAGAAAATACTGTATTTAACAATGGATATGTTTCTTTATTGGAGGACCTCCCAGAATTTTTTAAGCCAGGGTACACAAGGGGCTACATTTTCCCCCTTTTGCATCTCCAGCGTTTCCCAAATGTACTTGACCACACTTTTTTTTCTCTTGAAGATTAGGCGATATTGCTACAACATAAGGTGAGTTTTCTCTCAATAATTTGGACACTTTCCTATTCCTTTTTTCCCTACTCACACAAATACTCTTCTTGAGCTTCATGTTTTAGTGATAGAAGAACTTAGTGATATTTGACATCTAGAGATTTTTCTCTAGGTTTTTTTAATCAATAAGACCACTTTAAAGGTATGGCAGGCCTTGTACCAATCTCTAGGGTCCCCACCATTTATAGACCTCCATTCATCCTGTGGTGACTTCATTGTTTTGTTATATTTTTAGTGGCCGCCCACAATGTGGAGGCCTTTCTGAAAGCCCCTATCTCATGCTAAATTTAACTGGACTGTTAGCAGGCTTGATTGATTGCTGGTCTTAATGGGAGAAAATGTGATCCTCACTTCTCCACCCCATCATTAAATTATTACTGATTTATGACAAAAGGAAGCAGCCACTGAATAAGTGGGTATCTTTTTAAAAATTGTGATGCTTCACCAAGATGGATACACTTGCCTGTTTACTTCAACAGGCATCTGTTGAATGTCGACCATGCAAACATCTTGCTGGCCTGGGGCCCTGGTGCTTTCACCGAAGGGCCTTGGAGCCCAAAACAAAATTCCAGGGCCTGGCTCTCCAGCCACACCCATCCCTACCCATCCCCACCTAGATTTAATGAGGAGAAAGGGGCTAAAAGAAGCCCATGGGATTAACAAATATTCCAAAACACCACCTCTAGAAAGGGGCAGAAATGGGTGTTGGGATTCAAGGCATCTGTGAAGTTAAAGGGTTGGCACAAAGCAGGCTGGATCTTGGGTTTTTGAAAACCCGACTGGTGCCGTTGCTGACTCTCAGTGAGTGGTTCTCTTGCCGTGAGCCAGCGCTGAGTGCGGACCCAGCTGGGGTCTGACTTCTGTCTCTGCACTCACTGGCCTGGTGACCTGAGGCACTCCTGGGTCACCAGGAGGGTTTCCTCCCTCCTGGGTCCCTCAGTTTTCCTATCCTGTGGAATGGTTGCAGCATGGGATTGTAGTGAGGATTAAGGGAGAGAACTGGTGCAGAGCACCCCAGAGGGGGCGTAGCACATGGTTGGTGCTTCTTGTGGCTTTATTGACTTCCTACTTCCTGGTTTCCTAGGGAGCCCGGAGTGTTACCTTGGCTGCTAGTTAAAGGCTGGGTTGGTTAAAAGGAGCAGGGACCTGCCTCATACTGTGTCTGGGGTGTGGATGTGGGGTAGGGTTAGGGGACTGGCAGATGAACTGGTCAGACTGCTCTGGTCTCGAGATGTATAAAAGAGTGGGTGAGAGGACAAGGCCATGGAGGTAATGGCATTTGTCACATCTTTTAGTGGTTCTTATAGATGATAAGGGCCTCAAAAAAATATCGATGTGTCCATGCCCAGAGTGGTCCATTATGGGCACATACCCGCAGGGCAGTGACCCCAGCTCCCATCTCTCTCTCTCTTTCTGTATGTCTGCCTGTCTGTCTCTCTCTCTCTCTCCACACACACATATATATAATTATTAAAGATAAATTAGGGACTTCCCTGGTGGCTCAGTGGTTAAGAATCCACCTGCCAGTGCAGGGGACACGGGTTTGAACCCTGGTCTGGAAGGATCCCACACGCCATGGAGCAACTAAGCCCATGTGCCATAACTACTGAGCCCGCGAGCCACAACTGCTGAGCCCATACGCCACAACTACTGAAGCCTGTGCGCCTAGAGCACGTGCTCTGAAACAAGAGAAGCCACTGCAATGAGAAGCCCGCGCAGCACAATGAAGAGTAGCCCCCACTAGCCGCAACTAGAGAAAGCCCACGCGCAGCAACGGAGACCCAGTGCAGCCAAAAATAAAAATAAATAAAATTTTAAAAAATTAAAATAAATAAATAATATAAATACATGCATATATGTATGTGTATACACATAGTATGTATATACAATCTGTTTTTCATAATTTTTTATTTTGAAATAGCTTGACTCATAAGAATTTGCAAAAGTGGTATAGAAAGTACTCATGTAGCCTTTAACCAATGATAACGTCTTATATATCTGTAGTACACAATCAAAATTAGGAAATTGACATTGATATAATGCCATACATTCTTTTAAAGAGTGCTCAGCTCAAGACTAGGAATCTATTTTCAGCACAATTATTTGAGTTGCCTACTTTAGCTCCACTTCGGTGAGAGAAGCACCGGGGATTTTGAGATGGATTAGCCCTGGTCCTCAGCAAAGTTTGGTCACAGAGGAGAGAGATCCAGACTGGAAGGGTTTCATGGGTTTCAAGTCACCTGTGGTTTACAGTGATCCAGCATGTTCTTTGGAATTGACTGCCTTATGAGACAGTGATTTTCTCATCACCAGACATATTCAAGCATGAGCCTTAGGATCCCTGGCCCCAGCACCAAGAGGGAGCTTGGACCAGATGCTCCCTGAGTGAAAATCCTGTGATTCTCTCAATTGCTTTGGCAGAGTTTTCAGCTAACATTGATTATGCTATGAGTCAGGTGATACTCCACATTGATGTACTATAGTTGCCAAATCACCTTCCCGGGCTCTGGTTTAACTAGTTCATGTGAGTTAAATCCTGGTACTCTGTATTGCAGGCATTGTTCTAGGCCTTGGAGTACAGAGATGAATAAGACATCGTGAGTACAAGCCAACATCTAGTCGGGAAGATGATACAAACACACAACTATGATATAAATAAGTGCCATAATACACGCAGGTGTGGAGTGCTGTGGGACTCAGGGGGAAGTGGTTAGTTTTGTAAATAGCCACAAGGCTGGGAGGCCAGGAGGGTGCAAGTTTGAGAGAGGAGCTGGATCACTGGAAATGGGTTGGAGTTTCCTAGATTGCTAAAGAGTTGGGGGGTAGAATCAAGGGAAGCAAAGACATTCTGGGGGGAGGAAACAGCACAAGTAAAGGCCCTGGAGCGTGGTGTTCATATGCATGGGAGAAAGCTTGATGTGACAGATTGTGGGCTCCAGGGGACAAAGGACTTGCTGAACATGAAGCCAGATTAGATTTGGCCTCCACCTTATGCTAATGACAAAATGTTGGTACTACTGAGAGCTGCTTGGAGAATGTGTATCTTTGAGTCATGCCAGTGAGAGGTTTTCAACTATCTGAGGATCATGCAGTTGTGAGGAACCAGATCCCCCAAAGTGGGGTTGATCAGTGATTTGGCAGGTCCTAAAGCATCTGCCTTGATCCCCCAGAGTCTCAGCATTTCTTCCCTGGGTTGGGCTACTCTTGGCCACCACCTCTTCGAGGGTACAGCAAAGACCCAACAGGATGAACCTCTCAGGTGCTTGGCAGCTTTTGCTGGACAGCTTTGGGGTCCTGTGGACTCTTCTGGCTGTTGCTGTTCTTACATATTGAGTGTACAGAAGATTCACACACTGGATCTCTTGCTGGGTGTGACCCTTTGGGTCAGGAGTGGCAGAATGATGCTGCTGTGAATTGCAACGAGCAGTTTGGGGACCTGATTGTTTTGCAGGTTTCTTTGGAACCACGTAGAGACTTTGTATTTTTGGAAGTGGATAGATCTGGGCTGCTAATGTCTAGCAGGTGGCTCCCTTCCCCTTTCTGTCACCCTTTGGTATCATCTGTCAGACTCACTTCGGGATATTTCATTATAGTCCAATCAAGGAACATGGGAGATTCCCAGAGGAAGAGGATCTACCTCTGTCATTGACCTGGGCGAGGACCACTGGGAACATCTGACCTTTTCACCAAGGCAAACTTTGACCTTTGAGAGCTTCCTTCGGTTTCTGAAAGTAGAGATTATTACTTTTAGTCCTTTCTCTTTTTAATTGCAGGAGGGAAATAAGAATGGAATGGAATACCTGTGTAGAGTAGAGAGATGAGAAGACGTTAGGAAAATATATCCCAGAAGTAGTGCTGGATGAGAATCAAGTTATGAGAATCCCACTGATGAGAGGTGGATAGAAACAGAAGGCCCTAGTTCAGTGATTCAAATAAGGGCTCAGCTGTTTGCATTGGATGCTAAGAATGTATACAGCAGCAGTGGGCCTCTTGTGTAGTAGGTCCATCACTCTCCAATTTCCTAAGAAACTGGGGTTCTCCTGGCCAGAAACATGGCCTACTTTTTCTGAGAAGGAAATGTCAATTTGGGGGTGATCATTTTTTTTAGTTTTTTATTTTATATTATCTACAAAGTAAAAGTGTTTTCCTTAACTTAAAAGTTGAACCACCGTAGACAGTGATCACTTACTTCATCAGACTTGATTTATAAATAATCTGTCAGCTTGATGGTAAGAATTTACTGAACCTTTGTCAAACAAATTAACTATTCATAGAGATGTGATAATTTAAAACAGAAGAGCGGGGCTTCCCTGGTGGCGCAGTGGTTGAGAGTCCGCCTGCTGATGCAGGGGACACGGGTTCGTGCCCCGGTCCGGGAAGATCCCACATGCCGCGGAGCGGCTGGGACCGTGAGCCATGGCCGCTGAGCCTGCGCGTCTGGAGGCTGTGCTCTGCGATGGGAGAGGCCACGGCAGTGAGAGCCCCGTGGACCGCAAAAAACAAAAAAAAAAAACAGAAGAGCAAGCCCAGTGGATGGACCCTGGGAGGGCTGACTGATGGGAAGCCTCTCATCAAAGGCACTTGCTGAGGGCTAAAGGGGGTGCACAGCAGTACTGAGTGTCCAGAGCGGCTGCTCCCTAGCCAAGGGTCAGCCCTGGGCAGGGCAGTCAACTGGACACAGCATATCACAGCATGAGTTGTCTAAGAGGTTGAGGGAACATGCAAGATCTGAGCTGTGCTTGCGGGTCTCACAAGACCACAGCTCTGTTGCCCGTGGTTTTGGCTGGATGAATGAAATGATGATTGATCAAGATGATTGGACACGAAGGCTGAGCCCATCCCATCAGCCCACCTAGCAAACTCAGAGGGGTTCTGGGGTGTGTTCTGATTCAGGCGGCTGGGAGCGCTGTGTAGATATTAGCCAGAGAGAGGGCCGGCACTCGGACAAGATGCACTGGAGCCCTTGTGCGTGGTCCTGTAATTCACGTCTGTGGCTCTCACTTGAAAGGAGTGTTCTTGGGTTTTGGCAGGTGTCAGAACCACCTGGAGGACTCGTTAAACACGGATTTCTGGGCCCTGCCCTAGGGTTTCTGTTTCAGTGTGTTTGGGGTAGGAGCTGGGAAGGTGCATTTCTAACCGCTTCATGGGATGGTGATGCCGCTGGTCCATTGATCTAAACTGCAGAGGAGGTCCAGATCCTGTGGAGGGGATCTGCTTTCTGCTTCCGTAGGCACTAGGCAGCCAAGCAGATACCTGGGCTGGAAGGTGACAGGGAAGCATCCTGTCCCACTCACGGCTCACCATCCAAGGACCCATCATTCTTTATTTCATTCCGTTCTTCCGCTTGTTCTTCAGACTCAGAAATTCAAAAGGGGGCTTCCCTGGTGGCGCAGTGGTTAAGAATCCACCTGCCAATGCAGGGGACACGGGTTCGAGCCCTGGGCCAGGAAGATCCCACATGCCACGGAGCAGCTAAGCTCGTGTGCCACAACTACTGAGCTTGCACTCTAGAGCCTGCAAGCCACAACTACTGAAGCCCATGTACCTAGAGCCTGTGCTCCGCAATAAGAGAAGCCACCGCAATGAGAAGTCCGCGCACCACAACGGAAAGTAGACCCCGCTTGCCACAGCTAGAGAAAGCCCGCGCGCAGCAACAAACACCCAACTCAGCCATAAATAAATAAATTAATTAATTAAAAAAAAGAAATTCAAAAGGGTGGCTTATGACACAGCATTTTTAGTTAAAGAAAAAAGAGAACCAAATTGCTTGCCACGTGGTGTCTGGACCAGAGAGACTCCTGGGGTTTTATAAATTATTTGGGTAGCCTGTTGAGTGCTGCCTCAGAATTTCGCCAGGATCTGAGCTGTACAAGGTGGCCCATTAATGTCCAGCGGGAAGCTGCCGGGTCCTGGTGTGTGAACACATCCAGGGACTCTGAACACGTGTACTTCAGGCACTGAGTCAGTTAGAGGTGGAAGAGAAAAACGTGTCTTTGCTGTGTTCTCTTGAAAGTCCTTTTTATCATTCCCTCATGTTTCTTTAAGGGAGCTTGAGTGGCAGAATATTATTTAGAGCACTTTGTAAGTTCCCAGTGATTAGATAGGAAACGAACTGAATGTGAATTCACATTTTACCCTCAAGAAGACTGCCTTGGGGAATCCTTGCAATGCAGTGGTCAAAAGCAGGACCCTGTTCAGAATGCCTGGTGTTTGAATTCTGGCTTTGTCACCTCATCTCTGTGTGACGTGATTTGCCTGCACCTGTTGCCTCACCCATAAATTTGGGATAATATCAATACTAGCACCTATTTAATAGAATTGCTAGGAGGACTAACTAAGATAATTCATGTCATGCAATTAGAATTGCACTTATAAAAAAAAGTCAGCATGTTTTAGTTATCACTGTTAACCTTGAGCCATGAAAAGACCTGTAATGTATGCCATTTGTGTGTGTACACTTTTAGGAATGGAATTCTTAGTTTTCCTACCTACCCAGGATTATGTTTTATATAGGCTATCAATGTGCTGGAGAAAATTAGCTGGAGGGAGGAGAAATTCGTTAGAAAATTCGTTAAGCCTCGTCTGAGCTTTTACCTGCTGCTACTTTCACCACACCTTTACAGGTTTTGTGGAGCCATGGAATTCGTGTGTCTAAAAGGAAGATGTACGTGATATTAAAAGGAACTCACGTGTGATGTTAGTAATGCCTCACACATCAAAGGGTCTTTGTGTGCTGGGTCTCATGTAATACCTACAATGGTCTTATTAGGTTCTGTTAGTTCCATTTGATCGTTCATACAATGAAGGCTTCAGAGACGTGACTGGCCCAGGCTCCCCCAGAAGTTAACGACCGCTGGGATCCTAACCTCCTCTCCTGCTCTGGGACCACCCTCTTCCCGTGTGTGTAACACCTGGCTCGCTTGTGACTTGGGGTTTGCATTCAAATTTGTGATTCTGTTCATTGAGACATGGTAGCCTGGTTACTCTTGCTCTGTAACAAACCGCTCTAAACCCTGGAGGTCTGAAACAACCGTTTAATGTTGCTTGTGGATTCTGTGGATCATTCAGATTGAGCACAGGGGGAGGGCTTGTTGGGGCCTCAGTGGGTGCCCACGTTGGGGCTGGTATCATCCGGGACACCTTCCTTCACATATCTGGCCGGCACCTGGCAGGGGCAGGACCCTCAGGTGGGCTACCAGCCAGGGCACCTGCATGTACCCTCTCAAGGTATTGGGTTTCCTCCCAGCATGGCGGCTGCATTCCTAGTAAGAGTCTCAAGAGAGCCAAGTGGAAGCACATGCATTTTTATGATCTAGCCTTGTGGTCCCAGAGCGTCACTTCTGGTGTTCGAGGTGGTCGCGGCTGCCCAAGTTCAAGGGGAAGGCATACAGAGCTGACCACTCGGTAGGAGTGTCAAGGTTGCATTATAAAAAAGCAGATGACTTCAAAGAAGGGAATACATGTTTACATTGACAGAGAATGTGATGTATTCTCAGCATAGGGGGTCATAGGTGAGGATCCTGAGTGGACGGTCAGGTCAGTTTGGACACAGTGGGAGTAGGGGAAGAAAGAGGGTGCTGGGTCATCAGCCACCCGACAGATATTTGTTTAGATGATCTTGGAGCCAGGCAGAGTGAGCAGGGCCCCTGCACAGTCACTTCACATGGGAAGTCCAGGACTCACATACAGTCCTATCCTGTTGAGAATTTGACCTTATTGAAGACCATTTTAAGATTTATTTATAGTTAGTACGGGACCTACAACATTCCATTTACTATCTAAAGAGTGAAAAGTTCATCTCAGTCAACATCCTGCCTGGCTTGTATTTAAGTCAGATGGGAAGAAAAAAAATCACCCGGAGAAGATTGCTTGTAAAAGTTTATTTTACATTTATGTGAAGTTTATTTTCAGTGCTGGGATTCTTCATAGGGTAGGTATTTCTTTTAAGACTGTTAATAGTGTATTTCCTTTTCGTTTGCCACTCTCCACCAAAGTAAGCTCTCTCTGATTTTTGAATCCTTTTCATGTCCTCAGAATGGTCTAACTTTCAATAATGTTTGGAGAAGTTCCAGGTTAAGTAGAGAGTAAAATCCTATTGCTTTATGACCTTTGGATTAGGATCAAGTGTGGTATAATAAAATATCAGTCCCAAGAGTCACCTTTGCTGATTTTTTCCCTATTATTCTTTCCTGTTTTTCCATATTCATCCAGTTCTTGTAGCCAAGGATTGTTATATTAAGATCCAATCTGAAATTAAAACTCAGGGTTTTAACCAATAAACTATAAAGCTGTTGAACTCCCCTGGGATGTGGTTATCTTTTCCTAAATTCCCTAAGTTGTCTCTTCTTAGCCCCACAGTTAATTTCTTATTGAGCCTTTGGAAGGAGCCCCAGTGTTTCACACCACTGCCCATCAGAGTGGGGACAACTAACTGTTCAGACCTCTTAAGGTCACAGGCTTTGCAACTGCATCCCTTCAGTATATGGGGAGCGCTTCCCTGGGAGGGGGGTGCTCCAGTTGCCCTACCTGGGGACGCAGGTCTGAAGTCATGATGGAGAGGGGGTCTACCTCGGCATCAGGCCCTAGCCAGATGGGAGCCACTTGGTCCAGATTTACAGAGAACCTTCTGTAATGTGCTGGAGCACATTCTCAGAACCTTCCAGAGGTCCTTGCCCTGGACTTGCCTTCAAGGGTCTTTTTGCACAGGGACTGTGTCCTTGTATTCAGCTCCTCTGAAGGGACCCTCACGTCACGGCTAATAGAGAGGGAGGCAGGCAGCTGGACCCAGTTGCCTTTGGACGTTTGGTGACAAAAGGACCTTCATTGATGAGGCTCTTTCTGGTGAGGGAGTTGATGCCACCACAGACTGCTGTCACCCCAATCCTAGACCTGCACCACACTCCACTGGCGTAGCTCACGCTCCTGCAATCCTGTTTATCAGTAGCAGATTCTAGAACATCCTGTTCGCGGGCATAGAGGTGGCTCAGAGCACTGTGAGGAGACTGGGCCCCCAGGTGACCGGCCGTCCATCCACAGACCCATACCTGCTAGTATGTTGATCCCGCTGCTGTTTCCTGTGACTTTATCTACTGTCTCCTATTTAGGGGTAACTGAAGGTAGTGAGAGTCACAGAAGTAACATTGATGATGATGACTAGTAGTTACTGAACACTCGCCCCACCCAGGCACTGTTGGAAGCTCTTTACCCAGCTGTCTGCTGGTCCTCACCGCAGCCCTGTGACAGATGGGCTGTCATCGCCCCCTTTACTCACAGGGAAACTGGGGCCCAGAGAGGTGAGCGACTTTGCCTAAACTCTTATGAGCAGAAAGCAGTGAAGTGGGCCCCAAATCCAGTTTGACCCCAGAGCCTGGGGCCCCCTACCCTGGGGCCTGGGATGTTTTGTTGAATATCCGGGGCCATCCAAGCCCGGGTGACAAAGTACGGCTGCAGAAAAGCCCTGTGTGGATAATCCTACCTCTTGAGCATCTGCTCATCAAAGTGGGGGCTGTCTGGAAAGTGCTTTGAGCACCACAGAAGAAAGTTATTAAAACCCAAGGAATTTTTTTATTCTGATAAAAGATCAAGGTTTTCATAATTAAGTTTGGGGTAAGGGGTAAGGGTGCTAATTTTTAAACTATCTGAAAATCTGTCCCAAGAAACAAAACCTGGAGTCAAGTAAAAGGAACGTTTTGGAGCCAGAAGAAGAGAGGGGAGGGTCAGCCGTGCCCCTGGGAAAGGCTCACTGTCTGGCAGCCCAGAGCTGGTGGACCCTCAGGTGGCTTTAATTCCGCTGCTGTTTGTGGAGCAGCCACTGGTCTCCCGGGCAGGGTCACAGAAGTAAACAGGCTGCATCTGTGTCTCCAGGACCTCTCCTCCAGGAAGAACAAGAGGTGACAAAGCCCTTCTCTGGTGGGGCACACAGGGCAGGGGAAGGAGGGGGCAGAAAAGGATGAATTTGGCCGTGATCTGGGGCAGCCTCTTAATGTCTTTTAATAAGAATATTCGTAACCTTCTTGCTCTGCACTTCCTGTGAATGGGGCCTCTTGATTGTTTTTTCCTTTAATGAGGGAAAGTGGGCACTTGTTGGAAGTTACACCTACATGTTGAGCTCTCCATTTGGGTATGAGGGATCTCAGTTCCACATGAGGGAGGACAGAAGTCCCACCCAGGGTCATTTTTCATCTAAAGTCCTGTTGGAGAAGTTGAGGTGGGAATTGAGGAAGGGGCAAGGCTTCATGGGGCATGGCAGGAGTGCCCATGGGAGCCAAGCATGTAGCCCCAGCCACAGTTCTTGCTTGGAAAAAAAAGTATGAAGCATGTAAGCAATATCATATGATATTTGTCTTTCTCTGTCTTACTTCACTCAGTATGACAGTCTCTAGGTCCATCAGTGTTGCTGCAAGTGGCATTATTTCATTCTTTTTTGTGGCTGAGTAATATTCTATTGTATATATGTACCACATCTTCTTTATTCACTGCTCTGTCGCTGGACTTTTAGGTTGCTTCCATGTCTTGGCCATTGTAAATAGTGCTGCAGTGAATGTTCGGGTGCATGTGTCCTTTTGAATAATGTTTTTTTTTTTGTTTTTTTTGCGGTACGCGGGCCTCTCACTGCTGTGGCCTCTCCTGTTGCGGAGCACAGGCTCCGGACGCGCAGGCTCAGCGGCCATGGCTCACGGGCCCAGCCGCTCCGTGGCACGCGGGATCCTCCCGGACCGGGGCACGAACCTGCGTCCCCTGTATTAGCAGGCGGACTGTCAACCACTGTGCCACCAGGGAAGCCCTGAATTATGTTTTTTTCTGGAGTGGGATTGCTGTATCATAGGGTAGTTCTATATTTAGTTTTTTAAGGAATCTCCACAGTGTTCTCCATAATGGTTGTACTAATTTACATTCCCACCAACAGCGTAGGAGGGTTCCCTTTTCTCCACACCCTCTCCAGTATTTATTGTTTATAGATTTTTTTGATGATGGCCATTCTGACCGGTGTGAGGTAGGGATAAATTGGGAGATTGGAATTGATATATACACACTACTATATATAAAATAGATAACTAATAAGGACCTACTTTATAGCATAGGGAACTCTACTCAGTACTCTGTAATGACCTGTATGGGAAAATAATTTTTAAAAAAGTGAATATATGGGGCTTCCCTGGTGGCGCAGTGGTTGAGAATCTGCCTGCCAACGCAGACGACACGGGTTCGGGCCCTGGTCTGGGAAGATCCCGCATGCCGTGGAGCGGCTGGGCCCGTGAGCCACAATTACTGAGCCTGCGCGTCTGGAGCCTGTGCTCCGCGGCAACAGAGGCCGCGATAGTGAGAGGCCTGCGCACCGCGATGAAGAGTGACCCCCGCTTGCCACAACTAGAGAAAAGCCCATGCACAGAAATGAAGACCCAACACAGCCATAAATAAATAAATAAATACATTGTGGGGGAAAAAAAAAAAAAAAAAAAAAAAAGTGAATATATGTATATAACTTATTCACTGTGCCATACACCTGAAACTAGCATAACGTTGTAAATCAACTATACTCCAATAAAAATTATTTGAAAAAACAAAAAAGGAACAAGAAAAAAATATAAAGCAAAGATTACAGAATCAATTTGGCTCAGGAGCTCAGGAACCCAGCTATGGCCAAGATGCCCTAGGGTCCAGGTGACAGAGGCTGACCCCTGCCCCTCATGACCACATCCTGGAGGCAGTCCGGGCCCTGAACACTGTTCCTCTAACAC
>NW_006789542.1:882827-898328 GCF_000442215.2 Lipotes vexillifer | reverse complement strand
AGAGCGGAGAGGTGAGGGCCACATCCAGTGAGGTCACTGACTTCCCAAGGTGCCCCCCATCCCACTGCCCTGTGGATGAGGTGGACACTTCTGTGCCCAGTTACAGTAGTTCTACATGGCTGAGCCCCTCAGCCTCACTGCCCTGGCTTCCCTGTATTCTTTGAATAGGGATGCCTTGAGCCTTGGTTCATTGATTTCATTTGCTTGAGTGTAAAAGGAACCCTGGCTGGACATTGAGTGACTGTAATCATAAAAACCAAGTGATGACTTTGGCCTCATCCGAGCCAAGGGCTGTTCACGCTCTCATGGCTGACAGTTGTGAGAGCCGCAGGTCTTTTTGTGTCCTTCAGAGGCAAAGGGCGGCCTTGGGCTCCCCAGAGACCCATAAAATGTGACCATACAAAGCCGCAGGATCAGCGATGGAACCAACTGTTTCTGCCTCGAGCAGAAATCCAAACAGGCTTTTCCAGCCCAGTCTGCCATTTTTTTAAAAAAGTTTTTTGTTTGTTTTTTTGCTTGTTTGTTTTAATTTATTTTATCTATTTATTTTTGGCTGCGTTGGGTCTTTGTTGCTGTATGCGGGCTTTCTCTAGTTGCAGTGAGCGGGGCCTGCTCTTCGTTGTGGTGCGTGGGCTTCTCATCGCGGTGGCTTCTCTTGTTGCAGAGCACAGACTCTAGGTGCGTGGGCTTCAGTAGTTGTGGTGCACGGGCTTAGTTGCTCCGCGGCATGTGGGATCTTCCCGGACCAGGGCTCAAACTCGTGTCTGCTGCATTAGCAGGCAGATTCTTAACCACTGCACCACCAGGGAAGCCCTGCCACGTGTGTTTCTAATGTATCCTTAAAAGGCATGAAGAAGTGGCATGAGTGATGGCTGGAAAGGTTATGGTTTTTTCAGTGGCCTCTTTAATTTTGGAATGACCAGCCTTTATCCTGAAGCTTCTCCTGAATTATCATTTTACATTCTGTTTTTAATCAGGTTGTAATTCAAGAGGAACAATTAATAAAACCTTCCATTTCCACATCTACTGTGAAGCTTTGTAACTTCTTCCTGTGAGGTGGTGGCTAAATGAAGAGAACATGAGAAATCTAAGTAGATTTGTGGAAACACAAACACATTTTAGTTTAGTTGTGAATGTCACTTGGAATATAAATAGGGCCCTAGAGGATTCTCATATTGGTCTTTCCTCCTGGAGGCCTTCAGTATTATCTTGTGCTGTCATCTTTATGTTGCATTGGAAAAATCTGGGATTCTTTTTCCCTTGGTCATTATTTACTTTTTAAAAATAATGGTTTAAAGATTTCTTGCTATTTAATCTCAACCCCAAACATGGTTTCTAGTGAAGAAAAGATATTTAGTAAAGTTGGGTATTTTTAGTTCCAGAAAAAAAATTGGGAGGGGGAGGATGGGCTGCATCTAAAATGTGGAAGAAATGTTTAGGTGGGGTGGGGGGGATACTCTGACTCCTGTTCCTTTTGCTCTTTAAAAACTTGTTTCCCGTGGAAAAAAGAAATATTTGATTTTGGAACTTTTTTGTGTACTGCTTGGTGGTCCTAACTTTTAATTCATTGGTGGGAAATTTTGGATGAGCTTGTTTCATAAGGATTTATGTGTCTTAAGAGATGGCAGGGCGTGGGGAAGCTTAACCTCCTTCAGAAGGGCCTGCATCCTTGGATGCTGCTACTTTTTGTTGGAAAATGTAAAGGCTGGTCTACTTTCGGATGACTTTTCAAAGAGGATAGCATCTGCCCCCTCTTCATTCTTGGCTTGGCATGCCCTTAGGGAGAGCTTCCTTATTACTCATCCTTCCCCAAAGTGGTCCCTTGACCTCCTTGTTTGCTTCCATCTGCCAGTTCGGTCAAGAGAGACTGATCTCCTAGGCTCTAGCCCACCACTCTGATTTGGATTTAGATGGGATCAGGAATTTTGTTTGACATCCTTTTGTCTTTAAAAAAAAAAGAAGAGATGGTAATCCATAATCTCAAGCCTGTTTCTTCCTGTCCCCACCTGTTTCTGTGTCCAGGTCCCTGAGAGCTGCAGGGAGGAGCCGCATCATGGTGGGAGGGGAAAAGGAAGGTAGGAAGGAAGGTCCTAGGATGCTTTCTCCCCTTGCTCCTGAGGTTCAGTTGTATGTAGCCAAGTACGTGTCAGCTGGGGCTGATGAGGGAGAGCAAGCAGAGATGAGGGGAGGAGGAAGAAGGTTGTTTGGGGTGGTTTGTAACTGATGAGTGGAAGCCCGATCCTGGTAAGAGCAGTGAACTTACCCTTGCCCATTGTCCCTCATCATTTAGCATCCCATCCTACCCAGGAGAAGTTCCAAGAGCCTGTCCTCTGGTGTCTGGGCAGGGGTCTCCCCAGAGGCCCTATCGCCCTAGGGAAGCACCCTCGTCCGCCTGCCTTTCTCTTGATTCCTCTCTTGGTGCTGCTTGGTGCCACCGCTCCTTTAGACCAAGCCAAATTGCATGTAGCAGAAAATCCAAATAAGATGTTTGTATGATTCAGGTTTATTACTCTTACACAAAAAAAGTTCAGGACGGGTACGGTGGCTTCATGGTCATCAAGGGTCTAGGATCCTTATCTCTTTCTGTCCCACCATCCTCAGACCATGGCTTCCAGCCTCAAAACCACCCTTATCACCCACTGTGACTGTTGGAGCTCCAGCCATCACATCCAAATTCCAGATGGGAGACAGGAGGAAGAGAGAAGAGTACAGAGGAATGCATGTCTCAGCTAAGTTGTCTCCCTTTATGGAGCTTTCCCGGAAAGCTCACATGGTGATTTCTGCTTGCATCCCATGACCTCCTTCCTGCAAAGGAGGTTGGAAAATGTTGCCTGTCGCTAGGCACATGGAAGTCTCTGCCGTGGTCCAGCGTATGTGAAGTACCTTATGTGTGGACCTCAGCATACTCTGCCAAGCATTCTAGCTACTTATATAATATCTAACCCTCCTATCAGACCCTCAGCTGTTTGGAAGCAGCTTATCCTCTTCCTCTTTGTACTATTTATAGCTACCTACCCAGGGGCATGTGTGGTGGGCTCTCAGCCCGTCTTTGCTGAATTAAATCAAATTCAGACCCTCCCTCTCCCAGCCCCCCCTCCCTGTGGATCTGCGATTATAAATGATTTCTTGTCAGGCATTAAAAAAACTAAGTTCTTCCCAGAGGGCTTTTACATAATTATCAGTTTAATAAGTGATTATGATAAAGGTGCTAATAATTATTAATAAAATTGGAAAAATCTAGGTCATGAAAATTGGCACTATTGGTAAACATGTGATTATACTCTCTGATTCCAGATGTTAGAGAGACAGGAGAGAAGCATTTCATCACTAGTCAGTGTTAGTAGAATGTCAGGGAGAAATCTTTATGAAAAATGCCCTTTTTGACTCTTTTGAGTTTGAACTTACAAAAATATAGGAAGATCAGAGTTGCCTGAGAAACTTTGTTGTTAATACTTCATGTTTGTAAACGGGCAGGTAGTCCTGAAAATCTAGTTATGTCAGTTTATGTTCCACCACACTAAAAATAATAGGTGGATGGAAAAAATCAGAATGGTTGGAAGGAAGGGCTTTCCCTTTTGCTCTCGGAGGGAAGGAAACCTGACTGAACCGGACATCTCAGCTGGACAGCGTCTTTGGTGAGCCCTCGCCATGTGACCGGCTGATTCACTTTGTCTGCTAGGTCCCCAGAGAGGTGATGTAAGCAGGGCCTGGAGCTTCTAGGGAGAGGAGAAAAATCAGTACTGGCCCCACCCTCTGGCCTTGGAAACTTAACAGAGCTCAGGCCAAAAACAGATGGAGGTTTGCAGCTACATTTTGTGATTCTGTTTCAGATGTTGGTCATAGCATCTGTTGTTTCCTCTTTCTCGTTTTCCCTTCCCTTCCCTTTCTCTCTTACCTTTTCTCCTTTTCTTATCCGGTTATGCTCCTATGTGCAACCATTCTGCTCTCCCCAAATCAACTCAGGTCTGATCTTTGGAAATACGTGCACGAGGAGCCATGGGCTGCTGCTGTAGTTTTCGTTTTGAATCTGGTGCATCCGTGCTAAGAGGTTGAGTAGAAAGAGCCTGGGCTTTAGTGTCTGCGAGACACAGGTGTTAACTCCAGCTCCACCATCACTGGCTGTAGACTTGGGGCAAGTGCCTTCACTTCTCTGAATCTCCCAAATCTCATCTGTAAACTGAAGTTAATTCCTACTTCAAAGGGTCATTAGGAGGATTGAATGAAATATGCAGAAAAGCACAGAGAGGCGGACGAAGACTAGATTGTGTTGGGCTACATACGCCAGGCTGAGAGGTTGGATTTGATGTGGCTGCTCTGAGAGTCAGGGCAGTGGTGTGATAGGTGTTCCCAGAAGGTCACTCTGGCTCTAGAGAGACCGGATTGGGCGGGGGCAGGTGGGTGTGGAAGCGGACAGCCCAGCTAGGAGGAGAGCTGTGGAGAAGGGGGCTGGACCTTTGGGAGGTGAGGACAGTAGGAATAGCTGAGGTCTTAGATGTGGAAGAGGGAAGGATGGGGAGCAATCAAGCAGGAGTCCTAGGTTTGGGGATGGTGGTGCCCGTCCCAGAGCCTGGCGGAGGACTGCGCACGTGGATGGCAGCTGCAGCATGCTGGCCGGCTGGCTGGATCCCTGAGTACCTGGAGGAAAGAGGGGGTGCGTGTGTTGGATGGTGAATACCATGGGGCAGGCCATGGCCCACCTCTGCTCTTGCTTTGAAGCTGTTGTGCTCTGATTATCCATCCGTTTAGACAGCAGCTTCTAGAAGCAAGTTGGGCAGGATCCAGCAAGGCCTGGAATGTGACACAGTCTCCTGAAAGCGTTAGGGACCCTGGATAGTCACCTTGATACCACCTTAGATGACACTGGCCCCCTCACTGGTACTGTCTGCTCGAACAGAGAGTTAGGACAAAGTGAAAGTTACCCCAGAGCTGGATTCGGGGTGGACTTTGGAATTTGAGCAGCATTCTCAAATTTGGGCACACTGATGGTGTGACTGTTATAGGTGAGTCAGAACCCCACCCCAGAGCATGTACCTCGTAGATCTCGGGGTGGTGGGGCCCCTGAAAATCTGAGTTTTGAAGTGTTTTGAGAGACAGTGTCCCGGGTGGGGGGAAGTTACCACGTGACTCCTGCGCTGGTTCTTTTCTTCCCTTTTTTTTTTTCCCTTCATTGAGGGAAATCAGTTTGGTGGCAGTATTTCCTCATCTTGTTTGTAACCCAGACTCTGGGGGCAATTAGGAGCAGGCAGCGTCCCCTCTGAGGAAGAAGAAACCTTGCATGTAGTTTTTGAATAGATTCCTAAAATAACGACAATAGCAGCAAACAAACATAAAGTGAAGTCTTTGTACTTGTGAAATGATTGTCATGCATTAGAGCCCAGATAAAAGGCTTTGGCAAATCTGTAAAGAATATTTCCGAGAGAAAAAGAACAGAATTTATAGGATCTAAAAATAGCAGCTGAAGTGCTGCTGTGTTTAACTTGTCAGGAAACCTGTTGCGTTGAGACAGGCAGGGGATTTTATTTCTCTGGCCCCGAGGTCACTTGTCTTGTTTAAGAAGGGGCAGCAAACATTTCCAAATAGGGATGGATTTTTAAGGGGAGGAAGATGGCTGAGTATATATGGTATTTCTTGTTTTCTCCTCTTCCTCTTCCTGCTTCCTACATCTCTCCAATCTTCCCCCTAAGAAAAGGAAGGCAGGCCTGGTTTTCTCATTAGAGTAAGTGGGGTCTGCCTGGGTGGCAGAGTTTTCAATACATTGGCGATGATGCTTGTTGATGCTACATTTGGTGATGACTGGTCTGAGGAGTGGTGGTGGCAGTCTGATTATTTGGTCTTTGTGGGTTCCCACACAACCCCACTAAGTAAGGAAATCAACCCATAGTTGAAGAAATAATGGTGTGAATTTTCCAAGGCCAGTTGGCTGCTTTTCAGACCTTGCTTGTCCCATTTCTGGGCAAGGCTGTTGTCTTCGCAATTCTCTACAACCCACAAAAGAGGTGTCTGCCCCACCCCTGGCCTAGGCAATCCTCAGGCTTCTATACTTAATAACATTATGGAATTAGCATCCCCAAACTTGTCAATTAGTAGAACTTCAAACCCCTTGCCTTTCAATACTTACTGAAACCTTGGCTGAAATTAATTATATCAGTATTTATTGTGGAGACTCTGAAGGTTATGCTGTCCATCCATTTTCTAGGCCAGTCATTGAAAACTGGTAGCCTGGAGGCTGGATCCTGCTCAGTCATGCTTTGCTTGCCCTGCACAGTGTGGACCTATACAATTGTCAGAATTTAAAAGTGGGATATTTTGTTTACAAACCTTGTCTTTGGATTCTCGTGCAGTGCTGCAAGATACATCCTTGGTTTAGACTTCCTCAGCTGAGAGTGTAGTCCCCAGACTGCTGGGCATAGATCCCTGACCACCCAAAGGTGGCTCTCCTGTTGGTCATGATGAGAACCAGCCACTGCTGCTTCTTAGAGGATAGTAAGAAAAGGGGTGAATCAGTTGTGTGTTGAACAATCAGTTGTATGTATGTTCAGCTGTTCTAGAAAATATCTGCATATACAATTGGCACGTGCTCTCAGCATTAGCTGTTGTTGCTGTTATTATTATCATTGTCATCGTGGCATTCCCTGTTTTCTGTGCGGGTTCTGTTGAAGACGTTGTTCACTACATAACCCAGGGCCTTATGGGGACCCCAGGGAAGACATGTATATTAGACCTCAGTTCCAGGAAATAGTTGTCCTCCTTCTGGGTTCCTGGCTCATTTATACCTTATTCATGCTACAAATCGTGTTTCTAATTTTGCCTTAGCTGCTGGGAAGCTCGGGTAACTTTGCAGCTCATTTCTTTTTTTTTTTTTTTTTTTTTTTTTTTTTTTTTTTTTTTTTTTTTTTTTTTTTTTTTTTTTTTTTTTTTTGCGGTATGCGGGCCTCTCACTGCTGTGGCCTCTCCTGCTGCGGAGCACAGGCTCTGGACGCGCAGGCTCAGCGGCCATGGCTCACGGGCCCAGCCGCTCTGCAGCATGTGGGATTCTCCTGGACTGGGGCACGAACCCGTGTCCCCTGCATTGGCAGGCAGACTCTCAAGCACTGTGCCACCCAGGAAGTCCTGCAGCTCATTTCTAACAGAAGGACATGATATTATGGCATGCATTTGTTTTCAGATGCCATCGTTTCTCGCTGCTCTGCTTTTCTCACTTGTTTATTTTATTGTGGGCATTTTTGTAAGCATCCTTAAATACTGTTTGGAACAAGGCTAGGTGTAAATTAAAACAACAGTAACAAAATATCTGTTCCTCTGAGAGAGGGTTTATAGTATCACTGCAAATAGGCTCCCACATCAGGATAAGCCTACATCTAAGCTTTGGGATGTCACATGGTCTTTCTCCCTACTGGACACTTACTGACCTTTAACTCCATGTTGAATCTGGTTCTAGCAGTTGGGCTCAGCCTTTCCCTCTACCCTGGTAGCTTCTGTTCCTGAATTGGGATGGCTTATTCACCTGGGTAGAGTGATGTATCAGTCAGCTATTGCTGCATAACAATGACCCCAAAAGTCAGGGCATACAACAAGAGGCAGTTATCGTTGTCACATATCATTCTGAGGGATGTCTGGACAGTTCTGCTTCAAGCCATAGTTCTCCAGTTTGGCTGGGGAAGCTCTTCTCCAGGTCTCTCATCCTTCTGGAACCAGTTGGCTACCAGAGCAGGCTCTTCTCATGGTGAGGGCAGAAGTACAGCAGGAGTGAGCAGAAACATGTGAGGCTTCTTAAGGGGTAGGCTCAGAATGAGTGCTGTCACTTCTTCCATGTTCCACTGGCCAAACCCAACATCAAGGCAGTGGGGAAACAGTTTGCCTCTAGTGAGAGGAAGTTCAGAGTCATTGGCAAAAGGATGTGAGCACCAGGTCGGGGTGCGGGGTGCTGTCTACCACAGGAAATATGTCTATTGAAGATTGTCAGGGTGGGCATACTGCAGTGTCCGGCTCTTAGTGGGTGTGTTGGATATTCTCCATTTCTCCCCTCCACATCTGTGCTCCACCATCGTTCTCCCTGCTTTGTGCCCTTGGAGGCTGACCTTCCCTCTGCCTTTTAGTTGGGTTCAGTCTGAAGGGAGTACCAGAAAAAGAGGGTGGAAGTGTGCCCACCCACAGGTTGGTGTGACTGTGACCCTCTGCAGAAGGCCATAGCTTCTGCCGGGCGGCTAGTTCTGATACCCTTGGGGTTCTAGTAACCTTCAGACTTGGGGCCACAAGAGCTCCCTCCTCATGTACTTTGCCATGGGGGAGGGCTCCTTTTAAACCTGCCCCCTCTCTTGTAAATAGTCCCTTCACTGAACTCCTTCTCCCTGTTTTCAGGAGCCATCTATTCCTGGCCAAGACCCTCGTGGATACATTCGGTGCTCAATAAGTGCATGGTTGAGTATCAGGGCTTCTTGTTTTTCCTCCCGCTGTGGCCTTCACACTGATCACTTCTTCTACCTGAAAACCCCATGGGATTTCAGACCAGGAAACCCTCCCTCTCTCCCCATTACTTGTCCAGCCACGGTTCATTGCTTCTCAGAAGAACCTGGCAGTGTCAATTCATCAGAGAGAATCCAGATAGAAAAGGTTTTACTTTTTTCTCTGGGTTTTTTTGGCATGCCCTTTGGAATAATTAGGGATTCTTTCAAGAGCAACATTTTTTCCATGGGGGATTTATTTCCCAGATATGATTTATGCCCTGTCACATCCCAGGAAGGGAATGTAGGGAGTGTTTGTGGCTAAAGCAGTCTGAACATAAGGAAACTAAGTGTAAATCCCACCAGGAATGATCGCCTTCATTAATTTGGGAAGGGCTGATTAGCACTGCTGCGCCTGACTCAGTAGAGCAATGCATTTTGTTTTTCTAAGCAGGAAAAAAAAGGGCCCCACATTTCGATCTCCTGAATGAGTTAGAGAACCACTAGAGTGTTTCCCAAACTTCCCTAATCAAGTTAATGTTTTGTTAAAAATTCAGATTCCCAGTGATTCAGGTTCACTGAGCCTGGGCTGGGGCCTAGGAATCGGTATTCAGCATGCATCCCTGGATGAGTCATTTTAATCCCCCACACTGGGCTCGGCTAACGATTCTCACACATTTTGGTCTATTGACTAAGAAGAAATCCAATGATGACGATAACAGTAAGGGTAGTATACAAGACTATTAACATTTAGAAAGCACTGTATGTATGGTTTGCCAAGATTTTACATATTTTGTCTCATTAACCACATTGGCCCGTTCAGGACTTGTTCTTGTCTAATATGGCCTGTGCCAACATTATTTTATCAGAATTGAAGGGAAAGAATGGTACCAGCAGGTTTTTGTTAAATATCCTAATTGATACCAGAAGCAAAGATACAGCAGTTGTCAGGTTATACATATGAAAGCTACAAGCAAACAGCCTTTAGCCCACCCTTTGAGAACCAGTACATGTTTGTCAGAATAAGTTTCTTTTAACCTCACCACATGCCTGAATTGTGCAATAGGAGTTTCTAGGACGTCTGTGGAGGGTTTCCTTACAGAGAGACATCTCCAGGCAACTGACTGCTCTCTGGAGGGAAGCACAGATGTTCCCGCCTAAAAAGGACATGCTGGGCTGTTTCTTTCTTGCCAGTTAGGACGTCTCCCTTTCGAAATGCTGTTTCACGTTTCTGTAGCAGTTTTGCAGGAAGCCATGCCTAGAAAACAGAATTATTCTGATACTAGATGACTTTGCAGCCTTTGGTATCAAATGCGTTGTGATTGCTGAGATTTGGGCAGGGGGAGGTTTCCTAACTTTATTAATTAATACATTTGGGGAACCATCATGTTATTCATTTTAATTAGAACTCCTGGGCTGCCTGTTGACTTATAACTCCTCTAGTTATTGCTTCTGTGACCCATTGAGGAATGAAATGTCTTGCAGGCCAAGCTGAGTTCTCTCCGTACCTAGTCCACACCCTTTCTTCTGCCTTTTGCAAAATCTGTGGCAGTGTTAAATGAAAAATAGAAGCCCAAGGACTTGGAGGGCTGGGGAGCTGTGATGCCCATGTGTTTTAGTGTTCGCACATTTCCCTCAGCCATGATAAAACCTTGGATTAAAGCTGATTTATCATCATCCCTGGGTTAGCATGTATTGCGTTGTCTATCTGGGAAAATAGCGTGATATCTATTTACTCATTCTGCACTAAATTAGCACTGGCTTAGATTTGAGCTTCAATTCACTGAACCAACAATTGTGGTATTAAAAACGTTCTCCATATCCAAGGGCAGAGATGAGGCCATGGTGGGTAATGAGACCCTTGGGCCATGAGCCCTGAAACATGCATCTTCCAGAACTGAGCTTGTGACTGTTTGCACATGACCTTACAGCACATGCTTTAGGAGAATACATTTAAGCCCAAGTCCTAAGTCCAGTGACGAATTCCAATCTTTTTGTTACTGTTTTTCTTCTTGAAGACAAAAGGAGTTTTATGCCCTGGTACTTGAGGTTCAGTTTAAGGGCAATGTTGGTGAATCACTATTGGATGGGGAGTTTTGTGAATGCTGGGTAGTTTGTAATATTCAACCAAGAATCTACCCACCTGTCCACTGTCTGCCCATCTGTCCATCCATCTACCTATCCAGCCATCTCTACACTTACTGATTCCTACAAGATGCCTGGCACTATGTTTACATGCTAGGGTTGCAATGATAAAGCAGTAGTAATAACCATAATTTATTGAGAACTTACTATTCTCAGATGGTTTCCAATGTTCAAAGCATCTTTGTGAGGTAAGAATTGTATCGCCTATAAGAGAACAGAAGCTAATGTACCTTTACCCTGATCACCCAACCAATCAAGGTGGAACAAGCCTGAGGCATCCTTGTGACATGGAGCAGAGCGGCATTTTGTTTTATTTATGTTAAACAAACTCTTCTATCTGCCTGGACCCAGACCCATGTCGGAATGTAGAGTGAACGTTCTATGGCAGGGTCACAGCTGGAACAGTCCCTCATTTGTCACTTCTTGCGGTATCTTCCTTTTATTAGTGAAACCGGGATAGGGATAGTGATGGGACTGAACCCCTGGGAGGCACGTCGACTCTCATTTCTCTGCTTTGCCCTTTGCCCTTTACTGTCTTGGAAACTTGGAGTTCTGTCCAGACTCACTGTCATTTGAGGGTGCAAGAGTACAGAAGTACAAATGGAGGTCCACTCAGTGAATGTCTAAATATTGAAAAGTTCAAAACAAGGTAGCTGTTAAGTAAACTCTGTTCTGCCCTCCTACACCTTTATGACAACCTAGAAGCTCAGGATCAAATATAGATTTCTCAGGCTCTTTGGAGTTTAGTGCAGAAATTGACAGCATAAGGATGGCTGGTCCCCAGCCCATCCTCCCACTTCTCCTTCCATCTGACCCCACCCCACATTGCAGTGGGCCTCCTGTTTGGGACACCTCAGCCATCAGACAGTCATGCATGTGTGTGAACACCTGTCTAAGCTCCATCCACCCACTCCACACAAAAGGCTGCCTTTGGGCCTAGATGTATACTCGCTAGTGGTGCAGCTTGCAGTTGAGGGCGTGGACCCTGGAGAAGAGCCAGCATACGCCCTGAAAGTAGACCCAGGCTGTTTGGGCAGGAAATTCTGGGATGCTGGGCACCCAGAGCATGTCTGAAAGGGGAGGATATGAGCTCTGCCCTTGGCCTCACAACCTCCTTGTCCTTGGGGGCAAATATAGCTAGAGGACTGTTCTCTTAAACGTGGTGCTCAGGGGAAGGGCCGCTCTTGCCCAGGTCTCAGGCTTGATAGAGTTCTTCACAGTCAGATGATGGAAGGGACTGAAAAGGTCACATGACCCACCTCTGTCATTTTATACAAGCTGAACCCAGATAGTAATCTCAGAGCTGTGTCTGGAGCCTTGGTTCCTTGGTTCCCTAGCCAATGTGCTATTCTCATCTTGCAAGTGAGCCTGCCACTTGAAACTTCAGAAGGGTGAGATTTTTCCAGACATCATCCTTCGTGCCATTGTGGGTTGTGAGGACCTGAGGCTGGCCCTGAGTGGGTGACTAGCTTACGTGGGCTCTACTGCAGAGATATGATTTCAGAAAAGTTTATACAAGGCTCTGAGCTTTGGGAATAGGCTTCTGGGGTGCATATCTCAGCAGCAGTGCTGACGAGCTCTTTGATTTCTCTTAAACTCCTGGAGCCTCAGTTTCCTCATCTGGGAATTGGGGATAAAATGGAATTTGCTAGTAGAGTAGTGCAGGTGGAAAATGAAAAGTCTGTAGAAATCTTCTCACAGAGCATGACTTTGCCCATAGTGAGCATGGATGAACTGCATCTGTTGTGATGGTAACTGTTACTGTAATTGTTCACTAGGAGTCCTGGGCCGCACTGAGAAGGGTCTGCCATTCGTTCATTCATTCATTCAACAAATATATAGAATACCTACCATTGCTTAACACTGTTCTGGAAGCTTGAGATTTACCAGTGAGCAAGAGAAACAAAGTTCCTTGCCATAATGGAGCTGGCAGAGTCATCCTAACAGGCAGAGGCAGAGATAAATCATAAGTATAATAAATATGGAAATTGCATGGAAAGTAATAAATGCTATGGGGAAAAAAATAGATAGTAAGAAGGGCTTGGTCATGCCAAAGTGGGCTGTAATTTTAAATAGGATGGTCAGGGTATGCCTCATGAGAGCAAAGACTTGAAGGAGGTGAGGGAGGGAGCCACGTGGAGAGATGTGAGAGAAGAGCATTCCAAGCGGAGGGAACAGTCATTGCAAAGGCCCTGTGGCAGAAGTGCCTGTTTCTCCAGGGATAGCCAGGAGGGCTGTGTTTGTATGTAGATTGTAGATCAAGTCAAAGAAGTGACAGGGGCCTTACAGACCACTGAAAGGACTTGGCTTTTTCTCTGAGACAGGGCAGTTGTAGGGTATTGGTGGGGGGGATTGACATGACCCTCGGTACCTTCTTGCTAGGGCTTGACCCTTGGCTTGGGCCCTTAGGTGCCCTCTGTATTGTCAGTTTGAGCCCCCACACCTCCCCCATCTCCTGTTGCGGCTCACTGTCCCCAACCAGTCGTACGCCCCTCCCCGCCCACCATGCCCTGTCCCATTCCCTCAAGTCCCAGATGTCTGCCTCCAGCCAATGATGCCAATGATCGGATGCATTGTATTCTGAAGCCCTTTTTTAAAAAAGGAGTGATGTTGCTGGTGGGAATTTGGCATGGGGCAGGTTGTGTGGGTGCTCTTTTCATTTCTGCAGCCAGCTCCTCATGGAGCTTGAGGCCCATGCCCAGGCCACCCTGGGCCCCTGGTCTCCTGGCAGGCTTTGTCCTGGTGAGCAGGGCTAGAGGACAGGAAGACGGGAAGGAGGCCTGGGTGGAGTGTAGGGTGGAGGACATTGAGTGAGGGGGTGTGTTGGAGCCGACAGGAAGCAGGGCTGGTTTTTTGTTCTCTGACTAGTTCCCAGTCCTGGCCCTGCCGTGGGATTTCAGGGCTCAGTCTGAAACTGCATTGTTCCTGCGGTTGCTGCAGTCAAGCCCAAACATTGAACCACGGCCACACCAGCCCTAGTTCAGCGTGTGACTGTGGGCATCCTCCAGGAGATACCTGCCCTGCCCTTGGCATTCAGGTGTGAATGTGCCCCTTTGCAGCTCTGCGGTGGGCCCAGGGGTGGATGGGGGCGGGGAGCAGCAGGGCCTGCTTCACCTGCTGCTCTCCCAGGGTAAGAGGACCTCTTCATTGAGTCCGGGCCTCCCGCTGACAGGCCCACCCCTTCCCACTCCTGCTCCGAGTAAATGCAGAGAAGCCCCATAGCTCTGTTTCTGGAAGAATCCGCCAGTAGAAACACCCGCTCCCTTTGTGCAGCCCTGGGTTATCAGCTTCGCTCAGATTGAGGAAGTCTTCACCCTGTTGTGCCCCTCCCTGCCCTGCAGAGGGGAGGCCCTGCCCGTGGGAGAGTCTGGCTGCCACCTGGCAGTATGGCTGCCCCTCCTGCCCCCTGGCTTCAAGGCCCTGGGTTCTGCTGAGGATCAGCTTTGTGATCAGGGAAGGATCCATTCTTCATTTTTTCCCCCACCTTCCTTTCATCATGTCTGTGTGAAAAATGAAAGCTATTGTTGATTTAAAAGGGCTATTTGCCTAATGCCCCTGGAATTTATTTGCTGGAGCATTTTCCATTTTCAGATTCAGTTCAGACCTTGGCTGCCGCCGAGAGGTTATGTAACCTGGGATGGAGTGGATCCCGTTGCCATCTGGGGACCCCAGTGCACCCCACCCTTAGCCACTCCTGTAAGGGGTGAGCTCCTCTGTGAGCTGCTGGAGGTGGGGAGCTGGGGAGGGGAAGGGGTGGATAGGGGAGAGTTGGCAGCTGTTAGGATGGGGTCAGGAGGAGGATTTCTTCCAGGGACTGAATTCTTAGCTCTTCTCCGGACCTGCCTCCCCTTCCTCAGCTGTAGATCCTCCTCATGTACAAAGCTCTGGTCCATCAAATGGGCTGTCCCTGGGCCTTAACAAAAAGCCTGAGCATCCTTACCTGAGGCTTGGTGTGATTTGGGACCTATTTCTGGCAAGTTCCTTCCTGGCGAGCCTGTGGAATCTGTCTCCACACTCTGTCCATCCCAGCAGTACTGGCCTGGAGGGCCTACCCTGGCTGAGGGCCACACTTCCAGCCCTGATTTCCAGCCCAATATCCCTTCTCTCCTCTGAAACCTGGCCTGGGTCTACGTGGAGTAACTCTGACAGGGGGTGAGGTGTTGTCCTGGGTTATGAGGGGCTGGAAGTCTAACCTGCTTCTAGATTTTAAAGGGTGACAAAGGCATAGAGTGGGATTTGGGACCCAGAACTCAGTCGTCTTAGTCGTGAAGAGGCCCCGGCAGGGTGGATGGGGGTGGGGGGGAGGGGGTGCAGGTCCCGCCTTCCCTCCCACACCCCCATCTTAGGAGATGGTAGAAAACCCATTCTTTCCAACCCCTTTCCTCCTCCCTCTGTGGCCTGAGATGTCTCCCTTCATATCATTTCTCTGCTTAAATTTGCTCATTAGCCCCCATTAAGGGCAAGATCACTCTGTATATGCCTGTATTTGTTAACACAATGCTAATTGCTGTTGATTACCTAACAAACCCTCAATTTTCAGTGACTTAACCCACTAGAAGTTTGTTCATTGCTCACGTATCAGTCAAAAGTCTCTTCTCCAGTGGATGTAGCTTCATCCATGTGGCAGTGCTGGGACCCTGGTTCCTTCCATTGCTGGCTCTGCCACCCCCTAGGGCCTCAGAGTCTTCTGCTTCCTGGGGGCAGGAGGAAGAAGAGCCGGTGGACAAGGCGCAGCTCTTCCTGAACACTCCAGCCCAGAGATGTGCCACATCCCTTCCATCAGCTTCCGTTGGTGAGAACTAGTCAGATAGCCGCAGCGGTGGCCCCCGTGGTAACGCCACGTGGCATCGGTGGGAGGAGATGGACAGAAAGGGGTAGGTGTCCTGGGGAGGTGGTGAGGAGGTGACTTCAGCAG
>NW_006789542.1:880131-882680 GCF_000442215.2 Lipotes vexillifer | reverse complement strand
CAGCAGGACTTGTTGAGTGAGTGTCTGTGCAGCTATGAAGGAAAGTCAGCCGTCCGAGGTACCCCTGGGTTTCTTTCTAGTTTGGAGGACAGGGCGCCTGGTGGGGCCACCCAAGAAGATGAAGTCTGTGGGAAGAGGGGCGGGTGTCAAGAGGGAAGGCTCCTGTCTGTCAGAGGCCCAGGAGGGCGAGTGCTCTAGGGCTATTTGGTGAATGCAGGAATGAGTAGAAACAGTAGTGAATGAACTTGAGCCCCTTCTGCCCACCCCATGGAGATACACTTGAGAAGAACTGGTAGCTGTATTCACAGTCTAAAACCACAGCACCTGATAGGATCAGACAGACCAGTTTGCAAGTACAAAGCTAAGCATAAGAATAATCGGGGGGAAATAAAGCATCCTCAGTAAGCCAGGAGAGGATGCCTCCCTGGGCCTTGTGCCCTCTTCAGTGTCTGGCTATTGTCTCTGTGAACCTAGGGGGAGCGGCGAAGGCAAGTGCCTGAGTCGGGTGAAGAGGGGTGCCCTCCTGCCCTGGGCTAGCATTGCTTCCTCTGCTCTCCTTGGCTCCAGGCTCATCAGTCTGGGGAGGAGGGGGGTGGGGGTCATGCTGAGAAGGGCTGGGAGCAGGCGTTACTTGGGCATCTGACCAGAAGCAAGCAGGCTGCCCCCTCCTCCCCTCATCAGAAAGAAATGGGGAGCCGGCTGAAGGCCAAGTCCCATGCTGCAGCCACACACGCTTTGCCACTGGGCTCTTCCAGGCTGTGTCACAGGTGGCACCAGGGCTGCCAGGAAGCCTGGGCCAACGGGACTCTGAGTCAATGGTGGGTCCCTAGAGCAGGGACTTGGGGAGGCTCTGCAGGTGAGGGTTGAGATAGAGGCTTGGCTCCATTCCTGTCTCCAAGGTCAGACTTGGCAGCCTTCTCTTATGCCTTTATGCCAGGAGCCAGGAGAAGGGGCACTGCCCAATGGGGGAGCTGGGGAGATTCACAGCCCTGCCTGTGAGGAAACCTGGGCAGAGGGCGCGGACAGTCTGTGGCCTGAGTTCCTAGCTGACATCTCCCACTGCTCTCCATAAACTCTTCTGCCCCTTCTCCCTTCCTTCTGTTGAAGCCTCAGGAGGAGATTCAACTGTGAGGGGGCACTTAGCATGTTTTAGACCAGGGAGGTCACTCTTAGGGAAGTTTGTTTTGTTTTATTTTTCCTAACTTCCAAATAAAGCATGAAGTGAAGTATTTGAGGCTGCATAGCAGAGGTTAAGGACACAGATTCAGGAGCCAGATGGCCCAGGTTGGAATCTAAATTCTACCACTTACTACCTTGGGTAAGCCACTTAACTGCTCAGTGCCTCAGTTTCCCCACATGTAAAACGGTGATCACAGTCACCGTTAGTAGGAGGACTAAATGAGTGCATATTTACAAAGCGCCTAGGACAGTGCCTGGCACATAACAAGTGCCATATAGTGTGGGTAAAATTTTTTTTAATTAAATTTAGTTAAGGAGCAGGTATAGACCAGAAGGTGGTAATTCCTAGTTTTCCCCAGTCTTCTGCCTTAAGACTTTCTCCATTCCTTCTCTGAGAAGATCTGCTTCCTCTTTTTTTTTTAACCCCTTGGCAGCTGTGGAGTAATGACAGCCCTCTCCAGTACCGTTTCTAGATTCTGTACCAGGCAGCACAGCTGCTGGGGAAATGGACAGGAATCAAAAACAGCTCACAGGTGCCTTGCTAGGCAGTTTGCATAAATTGCCTTCAATCCGAAAGCAATGCAATACAACAAAGCACTCAGTCCTGAGGGGTGGGGAATGCTATGTCCATTTTACAGATGAGGAAACTGAGCCTGAGAGTGAGTCTGGTAAGTTGATCCCGGGTTCAATACTCAAACCCTAGTTTGCCTGAGGCCCTGATCTCTCCTTGATATCAGGCTTCTCCTCTCCCTGCAAAGGTGGTTGCTTCAGTTGTCATTTGATTGTGTGTCATCCTTCTGCTTGAACTCAAATGACCAATCACAGTGTTTATTGAATACATGCTGAATGTGGAGTACTATAGGAAAACAAAAGAAGGCTGTGGACTAGGCAGTGGTTGAGATGCAAGAGGGGTGAACCATTTGAGGGATGACCTGAAACATTGTGTGACTGCATGAAGTTCCATGTTCCTTCTTGGCAGTGTTGCTGGGAGTCCACAGGGGAGACCGTACCAGGGCCTGCAAGTGTTGGGGGAGCTTCCCCAATAGGAGAGGAGGTGCAGGCTGTGTCCTGAAGGTTAGCAAGGTTTTAGGAAGGGGAGGCCCACTGGAACATGCACAGAGTGGGTGAGTGAAGAACAGGTGGGACCAAGGTCTGTATAGTCAGGGGGAGAAAGCATGCTGGAATAAGATTGCAAAGTTAGACTTAGAATTGGTTAATGCCCTATAGGGCAATAAAATGGAAACCTTTGGGCGTATCTTTCCACCAGACCGACCATTCCTGGATTGTCAGTGTTCCACAAATTAGCATCTAACTTTCAATAGTTTGGGCCCTATTCAAGATTAAAAAGTAACTAAAAGATATCTTTCCCT
>NW_006789542.1:869086-879677 GCF_000442215.2 Lipotes vexillifer | reverse complement strand
TTCCCTAGATAGTCACATGACCCTTAGGCCATCTTGCCAGTGTTCTAGTATGGCGTTGAAAGGCTACCAGTAGTATCTTTGCTTTATTTCAAATTTGGAAGATTTCTGGCATCAGGAAGAACAGCAATGGTATCATGCTTGAGAGAAAGCCAGGTTGGAAGAGGAAGGCAACTGGGTTTCCAGATATGTCTGGGAGGCTGATAGGAGCTGGGAGCTTCTGAGGCCGGAGTTTGGGCTGATGAAGGGACAGTAGCCCCCAGAGGGCCCCAGGCTGTGCAAGGGGACAGTCCCTTCCTCCCCAGAGCAGGTCAGCAGCCCTCCTGTGCCAGTCCCACCACCAGGCCAGACGGTACGCTTGGCAACCCAAGCACCAGGCTAAGCGAGAAAGCACAAAGTCATAGAACCAAGAAGTGCAGATGTCAGGGAGTTCTGGTGGCGTGGGACCAGATTGGAGTCTGAAAACTGCATAGAAAAAACAACCAAAATTGAAAGCAAACAGACTCTGACTTGGGAAACTCGTTCTCCTTGTCCAGAATGCACAATTCAGAGAATGGCAGAACAACATAAACACTGCAAAACAAATTCAGCTACTTAATCTCTTTATTTTAGTAATCAGAGTTGGCACTGGGAATGCTGGTAGGAGCAGAGTTTGACTCAGATCCCCTTAGCCTCACTTGGCTTTTTCCTGTGTTTGAACAACTTAAGTCTGCGTTTCCATTCCATTCCTTTCCTGGCCTGGTGTTTGGGCTGTCAGCCTGATGGCCGTGTGCGTATAGAGAAAGCTATGGGGCGGTTTCCTGCTGCCTGGGTTTTGAGACTGTTCCCTTGGTCCCCGTGTGTGGCACTGGAAGACCAGTCTGGCTCTCAGTCAGGATTCTCACCCTGTGGGATGCAGTGGGCCGAGGAGGTGGTCCGCAGCTCCATCCCCTTGTGCCACTGTGGCAGGAAGGTTGGACTACTGCTTCCTGGTTGTAGATGGTTTCTTTCTTCCGTTCCTTCCTTATTTAACCTGGTTAGTCAACAAGCATTTACTGAGCACCCACCGTGGGCCAGCTTTGTGCAAGATGAAAAAGAGCTCAAAGGGAAGGAAGGGAATTTTAGGCTGAAGAAATAGCAGGTAAAAAGGCATGGGGGTGAGAGAGTACACAGCCTCTGTGAAGGAGGAGGTGGGAGAGTGTGGAAAGGGGGGCTGAAGTCTCTCTGCGCTCTTGGGGTGTGGTGCCAGAAGGTTCTGATCTTATTTTGCTGGCATGGGAGCCATGGAAGATTCTGTAGGAAGGGAGTGATTTATTTCATTCAACAAACATTTCTTTGGCACCTACCATGTACAAGATACTCTTTTAGTTGCTGGGGATACAACAGTGGTTAATCACAGTCTAGTGGGAAAGTCAGACAGGATGGGCAGAAAATGAGCTCAGAGAAACTGGTTGGCCAGGAGAAGTACCAGCCCTGACATCTGCTTCTACTGCATGGGGTTTTGCCCCCCCCACCATCCACAAGCAGCGAGCCTGCTCTTAGGTCCCAAGTGTGTGAAGCCCCCTCTGCTTGTAATACTTTATCTTTTCACGGCCAAAACTATCTCATAATGGGGGCTGAGGAAGAAGTAACTGAAGGGTGGGAAGCTCAGAGGTCTCTGAGGATCCTTCAAGCCAGGAATCCCTCCACTAGAACCGAGGGCTGGGGCACCTTTTGGTGGGTATGTTTTGTGGGATCCCTGGGTTTGTGGAGAAGGCTGCACCAGTGACCTCAGAAGCCCAGTGGGTGGTGCCTTTCCTTTGTTACTTCTTATGCAGACTTCTGGGAAGCATTTGTAAATAATTATAACAAAGAAGTGAAATGAAAGCAATTATGGTGAGCGGGCACAGGTGAGTTGAGACTGATAGGCCAGTAGACTGGTTACTGCTGAGAACCTCATTGTTGCGGGATGGATTCAGTTCTTTCTCTGAGCAGAAGTGTGTGTGTATTGGTTAGCTTTTGCTGAGTAGCAGAACTCCCCCAAATTTAATGGCTTAAAACAATAGCCACTTATTATTGTCTGTGAATCTCTTGGTCAGCTGGGCAGTTTTGCTGATCTGGGCCAGGCTTGGCTGATCTTGGCTGGGCTCACACATGTGGCATGGCTCAGCTTGCAGGCTCACTGGGCGTTGGCTCACTCCAATGTCATGTACTTGGCTGTGGTGACAAGGGTCTCTCATCATGCTGCAGGCTAGCCTGGGCTTTTTACATGGTGGCTGGGAAAGGTTCTAAGAGTGAGAGTGGAAGGGGGAAAGGCCTTTTGAGGCCAGGGCTCAGAAGTTGTACAGTGTCATTTCTCATGCATTCTGTTGGCCAAAGTAAATTCAAAGGATGGGGAAATAGACCCTTATCTCTTGATGGGAGGAGCCACCATGTCATATTTTCAGGACACACATGTGGGAAGAGGTAGAAAATTGGGTCCTTATGCTGTGGTCAGAGCACGTAGGCTCTGGAGTCACCTGGGACTGTCAATCCAGGATTCTCCACTTACCCACAACCTTCATTCATGAGATGGGAACACTAGTAGTATCTATCTCAAAAGACCATTTTGAGGATTAGATAACGCATGTGTGCCTAACGTATAGTAAATGCTCAGTAAAAAGATACTCTATGAAATGAGGCTTTCAGGTGAACAGGAGAAGAGTATTTCATTCGTTCTTGTTACTCCGCCCTCCTCAACATTTCCTTAACATCCTAACTTTATAAATACAGTAATTCTAATCATTTATTTAGTCAAAAAAACAAGCACTTATCATACACTAGACTGTGTGCTAGGAGCCAGAGACACAAGGAAATGAGGCACTAAGGAATTCCCCCTGTGTTAAAGGATTTCAGTTTCATTATCTGCTCAGAAAATTCTGAGAACTGCCATTGCCTCTGAAGTTATAAATTAAACTGGGTGTTCAAGACCCTTCACAATATGGTCTCAGTTTGTGCTGCCTTCCTGTGCTTACTCAAGTCAAAGTGGATTCTTCCCTATGCCCCAGACATGCCCTGTGCTTCTGCATACTTCCAAATAGACCCCAGACAGGAATGGACTCCACACTGCAGAGTCAGTAGTAGGGAGCAGCCAGCCTGGGCTGGATGTTGGGATCCCGAACCAGCACATGGCTGGGATCTGTGGGGTTCAGGGTTCCATAGATATGACACTGTTACCTCCATCTCAAGAGGCCTTTACTGATGCTCCCCTAACCTTTCGAACTCGCTGTGATCTGCCACTCCTTGCCTTAAAGTGGTCTGTGGACTAGTCTGACCCCCTTTAGGAGCTCCGTGGACAGAAACACTGTTCCTCTTCTGCCTTCAACATCCTCCCACTGACAGTGCACCTCTTCCTAGGAGTTCCATGGGCGATTACAGAAACCCTCCATCCCAGTCAAACAGCCAAATACACACTACTTTACTCCTGGGGTATATCTGAAGGAATGGGAGGCTGCATAGCCTGCCCCATCTTCTTTTCCCTTAACCTGCAATTATTGGATGAAAAGAGTAGGATATAGCACAACACAAACAGTAGTTCAGTAAATGGCATAAAGAAGTTGAAGTTGTCCATGGGCACCAGTCACGTGGCTGTGGAAAGGTGACCTTGAGTGTGACTTCCCCATGGACCCAAGATGGGGCTCAGAGATCCCTCTGTTCCTCAACACCAGCCCTTCTAAGCCCCACCAGTAACTTTATGAGATTCCAGACCCTCCTAGGCTTATTGGAAGGAAAAGAAGAATCGTGCTTCCTTTCTTTCTGCCATGCCTCCACCTTCTCTTGGAGACTTTCATTTCCCCTCCATGGCATTTTTGCTTGAGTAGAATGACTCTTAACCAGACCTTAAATGCTCCATGGAGGTTGGGGTGGGGGGAAGATGGGGAAGGGAAGGTGCAATGTGAACAGAAACAGAGCAGCTTTCTGGAAAAGAAAGCTCCCTCAGCCTTCAAGAATGCAGAAGCTGAGAATACAGATAATGAGCAGTAGGAGAGCAGAGGGTCCTTTGTTACCCATTCAGGTGCTGCTCCCAGAAAGAAGTAAGGGAAAATGGAGATGAGATATCACATCAGAATTTGCTTTTTAACACTTCATTAACATGAGTTGACTGCTGGTATTTTCCAGAAGCAGCATATTCCTAAGCTACTTACATTTAGGAATTTTTCTAAGGATTGCAGATAGAATATTGATAATTTTCAGACATCATGGATTCTGCTAATCATCAACATAAGCAATATTGGGCATTAGCTCTGATATTAACCACACTTGAAGTCCATCATCACAGGCTTCAGCAAAATTCTCACATATCAGAACTCTCGTTAATCAGAATCTTAGAGTCAAAATTGATGGCTCTATTTTTCTAAAAATGGAAAAATATCCCCAATTTACTGTTCTAAAACAGAACAACAAAACATACCTTTGTTCACTTATTCCATCAGTTCATTCAGCTAACATTAATTGTGGATCTCTTAAAAACCTATATTGTTTAAGGAATAGGAAATACAAGACTAACACAGTGAGGTCCCTGTGCCTTGTATTGCAACAACAGAGGTACATATACAATAGAGCTAAAATACAGGTAGCAAACTCTACGGACTAAAATAAATTTCCTTTATTTAATAAAGTGTATCAACCAGAAACCTATTAACAAGCATCATATTTAATGGTGAAATATAGAAATAATTTGCATCATAGTAGGAATCATAGGAAAGAAGGCTTGCTATCATTGCTACTGTCTATTGAAGATTCTCACTAATGTAATAAGCCAAGAAAAATAAATTAGGTATAAATAGTAGAAAGTGAAAGATAATGTCATCATTTACAGATGATACTGTCTAACTAGAAAAATCTAACAGAATAATAGATGAGCTGTTAGATTAATAGATTTCAGCAAGTTAGCTGGATCCATACACAAAAATCAGTAGCTTTCCTGTATGTACTTAGCAAGAACATATTATTTTTAAAAAATCACATTAGCAGAGTCCCTCAGACAGCTACTTGTGTATCTTTCTAGAAATATATGTGTGTATTTTATTAGTTGATTAGTTTTTATTAGTTGATTTAGTGTTGTGTTAGTTTCACGTGTACAGCAAAGTGATTCAGGTATACCTAATTTATATATATTTTCAGATTCTTTTCAATTATAGGCTATTATAAGATATTGAATATAGTTTCCTGAAATATACAGTGGATCCTTGTGGTTTATCTATTTCATATATAGTACTATGAATCTGTTAATCCCAAACTCCTAATTTTTCCCTGCCCCCTTCCCTTATGTCTGTGAGTCTGTTTCTATTTTGTAAATAAGTTCATTTGTATGATTCTTTTTTTAGATTCCACATAAGTGATATATTATATTTGTCTTTCTCTGACATAGAAATGTATTTTTATGTCTTCTGCCTTGTGTGTGTTATACAGGTGAGATGGTGTTGTACATACAGGTTCACCCATCATTCTTGTTGATTGCTGTGTAGTTATTCCTCAGTAAAGCTGCACTGTGCTTCATTAAAAAAAAAAAAAAATCACATTGGCAATAAATGTAAAGTAAGAATGAACCTAATAAGAAATTTGTAAGACTCATAAAAGGAAAACCATAAAATTTTAAAAATACTTAAAAGATTTGGCTAAATAAAGAGATAATACCACACAAATTTATCAGTTGTCCCCAAACAATATTTAGTAAGATTTTTTTCCATGGAACTTGACAGGATTTTCTATAATTCATATGTTAAAATAAAATATGCAAAAAGAATCAGACTTTCTTTAAAAGAAAAAAACAATGGAAGAAGAAACCTGCTTAGCCAGATATCAAAATATAAAACAGTATTAAAACCATATAGAATTGGTACAGCAGTAGACAAATAGATCAGTGAAACAGAATAGAGAGTTCAGAAACAGACATGTATACATGAGGTTTTAGTAGATGATGGAGATTATGTTTCAAGTCTTGGGGAAAAGGCTGAACTATGTAGCCTTAAATATTAGCAGATTCCTCATTGATATTCAATTGCCAAAAAAGTATTAATTACTCATGTCTGTTGCTTTTATATAAAGGTTCAATGTGCTTTTATTGTAACCTTTATCTCAATTTTTGTCTTTTCCATATGAATATTAACTGTGTAGTGACCATTTGTAGTCCTTTCGTATTTTCATTTCTCATTGATTAGCATTTTATAGTATTTGTATATATGTTTATAGAAGATATATAAGTATATAGATAGGCTGAATATATGTATGGTTCTTCAGCCATTTTATTTTTCTATTTGCTTAATATTGCTTAGTTTTCCTTTATATATATATTTAATATATATTTACTTATTTTCTTTTTTGTATTTTTCCATATAAAACTTACGATTTCTATAACTCTTATGCATAGAATATATTTCCTCACTCTAATATGTAATAATTTAAAAATATTTTTTACAGCTAATTTTCAAAATTGACCTGAAATTTATTTCACATATTGAAATATAATAATCTCACTTTCTCCAAATAGTTTATCTTAATAATCCAGGCATGGCTTTTACATTTCTAAAATAAATTGTGATACAAGGTTTATCATTTATTCAAGTCTTAATTATATAAGAACTATTTCTTTTCTTTTTTAGTACATTATATCTTCATTTTTTCTCTCACCAATATCACTGTACTGTAAAATGTATACTTTTAATTGTATTACTATCTTATAAGGAAATTTATCTGTTATTCATTTATAATCTTTTACCTAATAATGTCACAAGATTATTTTTTCCCAATAGATTTAGAACCATTTTTTGGAAATTTTTTATCATGCTGAGGTTTTGATTCTAACTGTATGTTGCCAAAAATTATTGTACAAAGAATCAAATGCATATATGCTATAAAATAACTTAAAAATCTGCAGCAAAAAAAAAAATGTACATATATATATATATATATTAGCAGAAATGACTATCAATTAAAAAGTAGTTAAAGCTACAGTAATCAAGACAGTATGGTACTGGCACAAAAACAGAAAGATAGATCAATGGAACAGGATAGAAAGCCCAGAGATAAACCCACGCACATATGGACACCTTATCTTTGATAAAGGTGGCAGGAATATACAGTGGAGAAAGGACAGCCTCTTCAATAAGTGGTGCTGGGAAAACAGGACAGGTACATGTAAAAGTATGAGATTAGATCACTCCCTAACACCATACACAAAAATAAGCTCAAAATGGATTAAAGACCTAAATCCAGAGGCCAGAAACTGTCAAACTCTTAGAGGAAAACATAGGCAGAACACTCTATGACATAAATCACAGCAAGATCCTTTTTGACCCATGTCCTAGAGAAATGGAAATAAAAACAAAAATAAACAAATGGGACCTAATGAAACTTCAAAGCTTTTGCACACCAAAGGAAACCATAAACAAGACCAAAAGACAACCCTCAGAATGGGAGAAAATATTTGCAAATGAAGCAACTGACAAAGGATTAATCTCCAAAATTTACAGGCAGCTCATGCAGCTCAATAACAAAAAATAAATAACCCAATCCTAAAATGGGCAGAAGACCTAAATAGACACTTCTCCAAAGAAGATAAACAGACTGCCAACAAACACATAAAAGAATGCTCAACATCATTAATCATTAGAGAAATGCAAATCAAAACTACAATGAGATATCATCTCACACCAGTCAGAATGGCCATCATCAAAAAATGTAAAAGCAATAAATGCTGGAGAGGGTGTGGAGAAAAGGGAACACTCTTGCACTGCTGGTGGGAATGTGAATTGGTTCAGCCACTATGGAGAACAGTATGGAGGTTCCTTAAAAAACTACAAATAGAACTACCATATGACCCAGCAATCCCACTACTAGGTATATACCCTGAGGAAACCAGAATTCAGAAAGAGTCATGTACCAAAATGTTCATTGCAGCTCTATTTACAATAGCCCGGAGATGGAAACAACCTAAGTGCCCATCGTCGGATGAATGGATAAAGAAGATGTGGCACATATATACAATGGAATATTACTCAGCCATAAAAAGAAACGAAATTGAGCTATTTGTAATGAGGTGGATAGATCTAGAGTCTGTCATACAGAGTGAAGTAAGTCAGAAAGAGAAGGACAAATACCGTATGCTAACACATATATATGGAATTTAAGAAAAAAAAAATGTTATGAAGAACCTAGGGGTAAAACAGGAATAAAGACAGAGACCTACTGGAGAACAGACTTGAGGATATGGGGAGGGGGAAGGGTGAGGTGTGTTAGGGCGAGAGAGAGACATGGACATAGCCGCATGGCACAGGGATACCGGCTCGGTGCTTTGTGACCGCCTGGAGGGGTGGGATAGGGAGGGTGGGCGGGAGGGAGACGAAGAGGGAAGAGTTATGGGAACATATGTATATGTATAACTAATTCACTTTGTTATAAAGCAGAAACTAACACACCATTGTAAAGCAATTATACCCCAATAAAGATGTTAAAAAAAAAAAGTTAAATCCCTACCATATGCCATTTACAAAAATAATTTCCACATGGTTCGTTGAGTTAAGTGTAAATGGCAGGAGAAATTTTTAAAACTATATTCATGAATTGGAGTAGGGGAAGTCTTCTTTTTTTGGCTGCGCCACGTGGCTGTGGGACCTCAGTTCCCCGACCAGGGATTGAACCCTGTCCTTGGCAGTGAAAGTGCCAAGTCCTTACCACTGGGCCACCAGGGAGCTCCGGGGAAGTCTTCTTAAACAGAATACAAGATGTCAGTACTATAAAGAATGGATGATACATTTTATTATGTTAAAACCCCTTTTATGTGACAATTGATATCATTAACAAAATATTACTAGTAGAAATGTAAAATGATTAGTAGAAAATATATATCATAGGCAAAGGATTCTTAATCAGAATATATAAAGAACTTTTTTAAAAAACAATAAAGAAAACCATTTACCGCCAATTAAAAAAACCAAAATATATGAGGAGGCATTTTAGAGTCTAGAAAATACAGTAGCCCAACAAACAAGCAAAAAGTTACATATTTATTCTCACTTGTAATCAAAGAAGCACAAAACAATGACGTAGTATTCTTCACCCATAATATTGGCAAAAATATTTTAAAGATTAAAAATATCAAATGTTAGGCTTCCCTGGTGGTGTAGTGGTTGAGAGTCCGCCTGCCGATGCAGGGGACACAGGTTTGTGCCCCGGTCCAGGAGGATCCCACATGCCGCAGAGTGGCTGGGCCTGTGAGCCATGGCCGCTGAGCCTGTGCGTCCGGAGCTTGTGCTCCACAGCAGGAGAGGCAACAACAGTGAGAGGCCCGTGTACCACAAAAAAAACAAACAAAAAAATCAAATGTTGGTGAAAATAAGGAAGTAGTTATTTGCATTTACTAGTGATAGGAGTGTAATTCGACTTCTATCAAATATTTTAATTGTTCATATCTTTGAACCTAACAACCCTTCGCAATCCCTCAATTCATCACACCACCACACCACCACACCGCCCGCTTTCCCCCCTTGGTGTTCATACATTTGTTCTCTACATCTGTGTCTCAATTTCTGCCCTGCACACCGGTTCATCTGTACCATTTTTCTACATTCCACATATATGCATTAATATACAATATTTGTTTTTCTCTTTCTGACTTACTTCACTCTGTATGACAGTCTCTAGATTCATCCACGTCTCTACAAATGACCCAATTTCATTCCTTTTTATAGCTGAGTAATATTCCATTGTATATATGTACCACATCTTCTTTAGCCATTCGTCTGTCAGTGGGCATTTGTGTTGCTTCCATGACCTGGCTATTGTAAATAGTGCTGCAGTGAACATTGGGGTGCATGTGTCTTTTTGAATTATGGTTTTCTCTGAGTATGTGCCCAGTACGTGGGATTGCTGGGTCATATGGTAATTCTATTTTTAGTTTTTTAAGGAACCTCCATACTGTTCTCCATAGTGGCTGTATCAATTTACATTCCCACCAACAGTGCAAGAGGTTTCCCTTTTCTCCACACCCTCTCCAGCATTTGTTGTTTGTAGATTTTCTGATGATGCCCATTCTAACTGGTGTGAGGTGATACGTCATTGTGGTTTTGATTTGCATTTCTCTAATAAGCAGTGACGTTGAGCAGCTTTTCATGTGCTTCTTGGCCATCTGTATGTCTTCTTTGGAGAAATGTCTATTTAGTTCTTCTGCCCATTTTTGTATTGGGTTGTTTGCTTTTCTAATATTGAGCTGCATGAGCTGTTTATATATTTTGGAGATTAATTCTTTGTCCGTTGATTCATTTGCAAATACTTTCTCCCATTCTGAGGGTTGGCTTTTCGTCTTGTTTGTAGTTTCCTTTGCTTTGCAAAAGCTTTTAAGTTTGGTTAGGTCCTATTTGTTTATTTTTGTTTTTATTTCCATTACTCTATGAGGTAGATCAAAAAAGATCTTGCTGGGCTTCCCTGGTGGCGCAGTGGTTGAGGGTCCGCCTGCCCATGCAGCGGACGCGGGTTCGTGCCCTGGTCCGGGAAGATCCCACATACTGCGGAGTGGCTAGGCCTGTGAGCCATGGCTGCTGAGCCTGCACATCTGGAGCCTGTGCTCCGCAACGGGAGAGGCCACAACAGTGAGAGGCCC
>NW_006789542.1:847795-869055 GCF_000442215.2 Lipotes vexillifer | reverse complement strand
AAAAAGATATTGCTGAGATTTATGTCAAAGAGTGTTCTTCCTATGTTTTCCTCTAAGAGTTTTATGGTGTCTGGTCTTACATTTAGGTCTCGAATCCATTTTCAGTTTATTTCTGTGTATGGAGTGTTCTAATTTCATTCTTTTACATGTAGCTGTCCAGTTTTCCCAGCACCACTTATTGAAGAGACTGTCTTTTCTCCATTGTTTATCCTTGCCTCCTTTGTCAAGTCTTTAATTCCATTTTGAATTTATTTTTGTGTGTGGTGTTAGGGAGTGTTCTAATTTCATCTTTTACATGTAGCTGTCCAGTTTTCCCAGCACCACTTATTGAAGAGACTGTCTTTTCTCCATTGTTTATCCTTGCCTCCTTTGTCATAGATTAGTTGACCTAGGTGCATGGGTTTATCTCTGGGCTTTCTGCCCCGTTCCATTGATCTATATTTCTGTTTTTGTGCCAGCACCATATTATCTTGGTTACTGTAGCTTTGTAGTGTAGTCTGAAGTCAGGAAGTCTGATTCCTCCAGCTCCTTTTTTTTCCCTCAAGACCGCTTTGGCTATTCGGGGTCTTTTGTGTCTCCATACAAATTTTAAGATTTTATGTTCCAGTTCTGTAAAAATGCATTGGTAATTTGATAGATATTGCATTGAATCTGTAGGTTGCTTTGGGTAGTATAGGCGGTTTCACAATATTGATTCTTCCAATCCAAGAACATAGTATATCTCTCCATCTGTTTGTGTCATCTTTAATTTCTTTCAACAGTGTCATATAGTTTTCTGCATACAGGTCTTTTGTCTCCCTAGGTAGGTTTATTCCTAGGTATTTTATTCCTTTTGTTCCAGTGGTAAATGGGAGTGTTTCCTTAATTTCTCTTTCAGATTTTCCATCATTAGTGTATAGGAATGCAAGAGATTTCTGTGCATTAATTTTGTATCCTGCAACTTTACCAAATTAATTGATTAGCTCTAGTAGTTTTCTGGCGGCATCTTTAGGATTCTCTATGTATAGTATCATGTCATCTGCAAACAGTGACAGTTTTACTTCTTCTTTTCCAGTTTGTATTCCTTTTATTTCTTTTTCTTCTCTGATTGCCGTGGCTAGGACTTCCAAAACTATGTTGAGTAATAGTGGTGAGAGTGGACATCCTTGTCTTGTTCCTGATCTTAGAGGAAATGCTTTTAGTTTTCCACCATTGTGAATTATGTTTGCTGTGGGTTTGTCATATATGGCCTTTATTATGTTGAGGTAGGTTCCCTCTATGCACACTTTCTCAAGAGTCTTTATCGTAAATGGGTGTTGAATTTTGTCAGAAGCTTTTTCTGCATCTATCGAGATGATCATATGATTTTTATTCTTCAATTTGTTAATATGGTGTATCACATTGATTGATTTGTGCATACTAAAGAATCCTTGCATCCCTGGGATAAACCCCACTTGATCATGGTGTATGATCCTTTTAATGTGTTTTTGGATTCTGTTTGCTAGTATTTTCTTGAGGATTGTTGCATCTATATTCATCAGTGATATTCGTCTGTAATTTTCTTTTTTTGTAGTATCTTTGTCTGGTTTTGGTATCAGGGTGATAGTGGCCTCATAGAATGAGTTTGGGAGTGTTCCCTCCTCTGCAAGTTTTTGGAAGAGTTTGAAAAGGATGGGTGTTAGCTCTTTTCTAAATGTTTGATAGAATTCACCTGTGAAGCCATCCAGTCGTGGGCTTTTGTTTGTTGGAAGATTTTTAATCTCAGTTTCAATTTCATTACTTGTGGTTGGTCTGTTCATATTTTCTATTTCTTCCTGATTCAGTCTTGGAAGTTTATACCTTTCTAATAATTTGTCCATTTCTTCCAGGTTGTTCATTTTACTGGCATAGAGTTGCTTGTAGTAGTCTCTTAGGATGCTTTGTATTTCTGTGGTGTCTGTTGTAACTTCTCCTTTTTCATTTCTAATTTTGTTGATTTGAGTCCTCTCCCTCTTTTCCTTGATGAGTCTGGCTAATGGTTTATCAATTTTGTTTATCTTCTCAAAGAACCAGCTTTTAGTTTTATTGATCTTTGTTATTGTTTTCTTTGTTTCTGTTTCACTTATTTCTGCTCTGATCTTTATGATTTCTTTCCTTCTTCGAACTTTGGGTTTTGTTTGTTTTTCTTTCTCTAGTTCCTTTAGGTGTAAAGTTAGGTTGTTTATTTGAGATTTTTCTTGTTTCTTGAGGTAGGGTTGTATAGCTATAAACTTCCCTCTTAGAACTGCTTTTGCTGCATCCCATAGGTTTTGGATCACCGTGTTTTCATTGTCATTTGTCTCTAGGTAGTTTTTGATTTCCTCTTTGATTTCTTCAGTGATCCCTTGGCAATTTAGTAACGTATTGTTTAGCCTACATGTGTTTGTGTTTTTTATGTTTTTTCCGCTGTAATTGACTTCTAATCTCATAGCGTTGTGGTCAGAAAAGATGCTTGATATAATGCCAGTTTTCTTAAATTTACTGAGGCTTGATTTGTGGACCCTATTTTTCATCTGTCCTGGAGAATGTTCCGTGCATACTTGAGACGAAAGTATAATCTGCTGTTTTTGGATGGAATGTCATATAAATATCAATTAAATCTATCTGGTCTATTGTGTCATTTAAGCTTGTGTTTCCTTATTAATTTTCTGTTTGTATAATCTGTCCATTGGTGTAAGTGAGGTGTTAAAATCCCCCACTATTATTGTGTTCCTGTTGATTTCCTCTTTTATAGCTGTTAGCATTTGCCTTATGTATTGAGGTGCTCCTATGTTGGGTTCATATATATTTATAATTGTTATATCTTCTTGGATTGATCCCTTGATCATTATGTAGTGTCCTTCGTTGTCATTTGTAACATTCTTTATTGTGAAGTCTGTTTTATCTGATATGAATATTTCTACTCCAGCTTTCTTTTGATTTCCATTTGCATGGAACATCTTTTTCCATCCCCTCACTTTCAGTCTGTATGTGTCCTTACCTCTGAAGTGGGTCTCTTGTAGTTAGCCTATATATGGGTCTTGTTTTTCTATCCAGTCAGCGAGCCTGTGTCTTTTGGTTGGAGCATTTAATCCATCCATGTTTAAGGTAATTATCGATACGTACGTTCCTATTACCATTTTCTTAATTGCTTGGGGTTTGTTTTTGTAGGTCCTTTTCTTCTCTTGTGTTTCCCACTTAGAGAAGTTCCTTTAGCATTTGTTGTAGAGCTGGTCTGGTGGTGCTGAATTCTCTTAGCTTTTTCTTGTCTTTAAAGCATTTGATTTCTCCATTGAATCTGAATGAGATCCTTGCCATGTAGAGTACTCTTGGTTGTAAGTTCTTCCCTTTCATCACTTTAAATATGTCATGCCACTCCCTTCTGGCTTGTAGAGTTTCTGCTGAGAGATCAGCTGTTAACCTTATGGGAGTTCCCTTGTATGTTATTTGTCATTTTTCCCTTGCTACTTTCAGTAATTTTTCTTTGTCTTTAATTTTTGCCAATTTGATTACTATGTGTCTTGGCGTGTTTCTCCTTGAATTTATCCTGTATGGGACTCTGTGCTTCCTGGACTTGGGTGGCTATTTCCTTTCCCATCTTAGGGAAGGTTTCGGCTATAATCTCTTCAAATATTTTCTCAGGTCCTTTCTCTCTCTCTTCTCCTTCTGGGACCCTATAATGCGAATGTTGTTGCATTTAATGTTGTCCCAGAGGTGTCTTAGGCTGTCTTCTTTTCTTTTCATTCTTTTTTCTTTATTCTGTTCCACAGCAGTGAATGCCACCATTCTGTCTTCCAGGTCACTTATCCATTCTTCTGCCTCAGTTATTCTGCCATTGATTCCTTCTAGTGTATTTTTCATTTCAGTTATTTTATTGTTCATCTCTGTTTGTTTGTTCTTTAATTCTTCTAGGTCTTTGTTAAACATTTCTTGCGTCTTCTCGATCTTTGCCTGCATTCTTTTTCCGAGGTCCTGGATCATCTTCACTATCATTATTCTGAACTCTTTTTCTGGAAGGTTGCCTATTTCCACTTCATTTAGTGGTTTTTCTGGGGTGTTTTCTTGTTCCTTCATCTGGTACATAGCCCTCTGCCTTTTCATCTTATCTCTCTTTCTGTGAATGTGGTTTTTGTTCCACAGGCTGCAGGATTGTAGTTCTTCTTGCTTCTGCTGTCTGCCCTCTGGTGGATTAGGCTATCTCAGAGGCTTGTGCAAGTTTCCTGATGGGAGGGACTGGTGGTAGGTAGTGCTGGCTGTTTCTCTGGTGGGCAGAGCTCAGTAAAACTTTAATCCAGTTGTCTGCTGATGGGTGAGGCTGGGTGCCCTCCCTGTTGGTTGTTTGGCCTGAGGTGACTCAACACTGGAGCCTACCCGGGCTCTTTGGTGGGGCTAATGGCGGACTCTGGGAGGGCTCACGCCAAGGAGTACTTCCCAGAACTTCTGCTGCCAGTTTTCTTGTCCTCACGGTGAGCCACAGCCAACCCCTGCCTCTGCAGGAGACCCTCCAACACTAGCAGGTAGGTCTGGTTCATTCTCCTATGGAGCCACTGCTCCTTCCCCTGGGTCCTGATGCACACACTACTTTGTGAGTGCCCTCCAAGAGTGGAGTCTCTGTTTCCCCCAGTCCTGTCAAAGTCCTGTAATCACATCCCACGAGCCTTCAAAGTCTGATTCTCTAGGAATTCCTTCTCCTGTTGCCAGACCCCCAGGTTGAGAAATCTGATGTGGGTCTCAGAACCTTCACTCCAGTGGGTAGACTTCTGTGTTATAAGTGTTCTCCAGTTTGTGAGTCACCCACCCAGCAGCTATGGTATTTGATTTTATTTACTGTCTCATTGTGGCTTCTCCTTTGTCTTTGGATGTGGGGTATCTTTTTTGGTGAATTCCAGTGTCTTCCTGTCAGTGATTGTTCAGCAGTTAGTTGTGAGTCTGGTGCTCTCGCCAGAGGGAGTGAGAGCACGTCCTTCTACTCCACCATCTTGAACCAATCTCCCAACTCCGCTTTTTGATGTCTTCTCTACAGAAATATTTGCATGCATGCTCAAAGCAAGGATTTTTTATTACAGTGTTGTCTATGATCATAGAAAAATTGCAACCATGTAAATGTCCACAAATAAGGAGATTTAGATGAGCTATAGTGGAGTAATCCTGTGGAATCTAATATGCAGCAAGTAAAAAGAACGAGGCAGGCTCTGTAATGGCATAGAAAGCTCTCAGAGATCCTACTTTAAAAATGAAAAAAAGAGAAGAAAGAACACGGTGGATGCTGTGATGCATAGCTCACAGTTCAGATCTTCCTCCAAGAAGGACTTCTTCCTCCAGCTGAGACCTTCAGCTGTCATTTCCTCTTGTGCATCACCTTCAGCCAACCTTGTCCAAGGTCATACCGCCTTCCTGGAGCAGCCTGCATCCATTGGCTTATCCTTACCGAGGAATAAAGGCCTGGACCTCTTGGCCCAACTTGGAACAGCACTAAAATATCATTCCATCTTTAGAATTCAATAATAATAATAATTATTATTATCAGTTATTTCTTGAGTAATTAATAGGTTTGGCTAAGACTTCCATTGAGACCACATCACAGCTCAGCTTCATCTGCCCAGTCGGCTTCTGTCCCTTCCTATACATAAGTGTTAATCCCAAGGGCACTCCCTAATAATCCTCTTGCACACTAATCACCCTCTGAATTGGCTTCCCCAGAACCCAGCCTGTGACGATGAAGTCATAGAACCACAGACATAGTTGATACTATTGACATTAAAGCAATCCCCACAACGCTATATGTATGTATATGTATCAAATATATTTTTAAACTTCAGAATAAGTTCCTGGCTCTCTTGAAATGCTTCATTAGATGATGAATTTTGTGTTAAGATTTAGATCCTCTGTTTGTTTGTTTTCTGGCCATGCTGTGCGCCATGTGGGGTCTTAGTTCCCCGACCAGGGATCGAACCCGCACCCCTTGCATTGGAAGCACGGAGTCTTAACCATGGGACCACCAGGGAAATCCCTAGATTCTCTTTTTTAAAAAATTTTAATCCTTTCATTTACACTTCTTAAGTCAGGAGTACCTTTCTAGTTTTCGGCCTCTTCCAAGTGAGGTTAGTTACAGAGTCAGTGGATTCAAACTGTCATTGTAAATAACAGTTTCTCTTTTAACAATGGCGTTTGTATATCCTGAGGCCTTGCTTGGTGTCGGGTATTTTGTGTGCATTATCTCATTTAATCAGAACCACCATTCTGTGTCACGGGTACCACCATAACTGTCATTTGGCCGAGGAGGAAACTGAGGTTTCAAGAGGATAAATAAGTTGTCCAAGGCCACACAGCTATTATTTTAGCCATTATTTTAGTCATTATTCTCTAGTGTCCCCTTATGAGAGTGCAACACTCGTCCTAGAATTTCTCTGTGGATTGTCCACTTCTCATGATGGTGTATTGTGCTCTGGTCCTGTGATGTGATGATCTGGATGCAGACAAAGTTGCTAAATCGCTCTCCAACTTGACCCAGGCTTTCATTTCCCTCTTTACTTCATGAAGAATCATATATTCCAGCCACTCAAGTATGTTTGAGGTTCTGGGCCTTGTTAAGTGGGGTTTATGTTGCTCAGCATTTCTCTCACCTAATGCGAACTTTCAGTCATGTGGTCATAAGAGGGAAGTGCCATGTGATGTTTCCTGAGAATTCAGGGCTGCTGTGAAACTTTAAATGGAGTACCTCTAAGTTTCCTTCTTGGAAAATCCTGTGATTCTCTTATTAACTGACAAGGGGCCCACGTGACAGGGGATTTTGCTTCACCAAACACATTGTGATGATTCCCCTTACCCAGTCTGCCTGACACCATGAGCTGCGTGTCCGTTCTGGTATCTTTTCCTTTGCTAGAGGAAGGAACTGAGCTCAGAGAGGCTGAATTCTTTACCCAAGCTATCACGGATGAAAGGCTTCAAATTCGGGGTTGCTGACCCCAGAGCCCTGTCTTCCTACCACACCATGCTGCCGTATTTTATTTTGTTGGGATGGGGAAAGGCAATGAGGGAGCCCAGGGCTGGATGAAAGAATCGGGTACATATCGGATTCAAAGTGTGTCCGAGTGATGTCCAAACTGCTTGGGTGTCCTTAGGTCTCGTGCAGGCTACCTATTCAGCCAGGAGATGGAACATTTCCATCAGAAAGGAAACCAGTTCAGTTTTAAGAAAAGTTCAAGGTTCTTCGCCTACCCCTCTGTCCCAGATCATACCCCTTCTCAGCCCTTCAGCAGAGACAGGTAGAAATAAGCTGTACGTTTTTTTCTGAGACATCTGGAGTCCCAAAAGTATCTGAGATTTAAATGGAGAAGGAGCATATGGAGAAACTGACAGCTGGGTGTAGATAATAGTTAGCCTTAGAGAGACGCTAACTAAATTGTGAGGAGGTGAATTTCCCATTAACCAGGCAATCTTTCCTAGTTTTCCACTTTCTAACCAAGCTGTGTTAAATTTGGTTACAGAGATAGAAAGTTCCAACCATCAGGTGAATTCTAGAAGCAGATGCATTGGAAGTGAAGCTTTACCATTTGATGTGTTTTAAAAGCAGTTCATGGGACTTCCCTGGTGGCGCAGTGGTTAAGAATCCACCTGTCAATGCAGGGGACACGGGTTCGAGCCCTGGTCTGGGAAGATCCCACATGCCGTGGAGCAACTAAGCCCGTGCACCACAACTACTGAGCCTGTGCTCTAGAGCCCACGAGCCACAACTACTGAAGCCTGTGTGCCACAGCCACTGAAGCCCGTGCGCCTAGAGCCCGTGCTCTGCAACAAGAGAAGCCACCGCAGTGAGAAGCCCGCACATCGCAACAAAGAGTAGCCCTCGCTCTCAGCAACTAGAGAAAACCCGCGTGCAGCAGCTAAGACCCATTGCAGCCAAAAAAATTAAATAAAATGAGTAAATAAATAAATTTAAAAAAACAAAAGAATCTGCCTGCCAATGCAGGGGACACGGGTTTGAGCCCTGGTCCGTGAAGATCCCACATGCCATGGAACAACTAAGCCTGTGCATCACAACCACTGAGCTTGCGCTCTAGAGCCCGCAAGCCACAATTACTGAGCCCTCACGCCACAACCACTGGAGCCTGTGTGCCACAACTACTGAAGCCCACGCGCCTAGAGCCCGTGCTCCGCAACAAGAGAAGCCACCTCAATGAGAAGCCCGCACACCGCAACTAGAGAAAGCCTGCGTTCAGCAATGAAGACCCAACGCAGCAAAAAATAAATAAATAAATAAATTTATTAAAAAAAATAAAAGTTCATGGAAATCTAAAGAATTTCCCTATTATGTATGCCTGGAGGGTAGCAGAAAAAGGGATCCTTGTGAGAATCAGAAGCACGAGCTGGACACTTAGGAAAACCCTGCTTACAGAAGCAGACATTTAGCCAGAGGGTTCCCACACTGAGGGCTTTGTGTGACTTTCGGGAACGGTGTGGAAATCACGTGAGGTGCTAGTTCTTCTCAGCCTTTAATTATGCTTCACCTTTCCTCAATGTCTCCTCTCTTTCCTTTGCTCACTGCGGAGCAGAAACCTGAAAGATGTAGTTTTTGGCAGGTGGCCTTGGTAGAGTTCAGTATTTCTCACCCCACCCCTGTAAAACCCTGAAAGGAGTTCATTTTAGAAAGTTGAAGGAAATCACTCGGGAGGTTCCTGGATGTTCAGAGAGGGCTCCTCCCATCCATGAAGGTGCTAAGGCCGGCTGGCAAGGCCCGAGAAGGCCTTCAGTCATCCTCCAGTTCGTTCATTTCTTCAGCTTGTTTACTGAGCCTTTTTATGGGCTGGGTATTGAGAGGCCGATGAAATAGATGTGATTTCCTCTACTAGGAATGCTGGGAAGTAAACACGTGATAATTAAATAAGGAGAAATCGATTGTCACAGGGGCTATGAGGGAAACGACCAGGCTTCAGTGTTTGAGAAGGGTCAGTTATGCTGAGTATAGGCGGAAGAGCACTGGATGCAGAGGGCATAGCACATGCGGTGGCCTGGAGGCAGGTGCGCGTGTCAAGAGGGGCAGCTGGGAGGCTGGCATGACTGGAGTGTGGTGGGTGAGGGGGAGCGGGGGAGGAGGTGATGGTGGAAAAGCCCGCAGAGCCCGTTCCCGACGGCCCGGGTGGGCCAGGCTCGGTGAGTGAGTTTAATTAGATGAGCAGTGAGGAGCAGTTGAAGGGTTTTCAGTGGGGGGTATGTGGTTTTACTTGCATTTCAGGAAGATTACCCTGGCTTGAGTGGAGAATGGACAGGACAGGAGCAGGAGAGAGAGCAGGGAGCCCGAGAGGAGATACACGTGGTAGGTCATGGGGAAGGGATAAATTAGGAGGATGAGATTAATATATACACAGTACTGTATATAAAACAGGTAACCAACAAGGACCTACTGTATACAGGGAACTCTACTCAATATTTTGTAATAACCTATAAGGGGAAAGAATCTGAAAAAGTATATATGTATGTGTATATATATATTATATATATATATACACACACACACATAAAAAACTGAATCACTGTGCTGTACACCTGAAACTAGCATGACATTGTAGATCAACTATACTTCAATAAACAAGATAATTTGAAAAAGAAGTCGCTGTGCTTCCCAGTGGACAGGAGTGAATCTAATTTGGCCCCTGCCACTTGGTTACTGTGCAGCTTTGGGCACAGTAACCAATCCTAATCTCTCTGGCATGCAACTGTTCACCCCTAATAAAACAGGGACAAGTATTTTCTCATGTGGTTTCTGGAAGGAATAAGTATTACAAAGTCCTCTATAAACCTGGACCGTATGCTAATATGATTCATATTGAAAGGGGGGGGGTGTTCCTCCAGTGTGGGAAAATCATTCAACAGTCGCCACATGAGCAGCATTTTATTACAGCCTGAGGCTAAAAAGATGCTTTTGTTTCCTTACTGCCCCATGTATCTCTAAGGGAGGGCGGCTAGTTAAAAATCACATGGTGCGGTCATTTATATGTAGTCATTTACGGCGGTCATAACTTGGAATGGTTGAGCCTTTTTTTTAGCTTTATGTCTCTGGTCACCACCTGCAGGTGACACACGTGTGTGATAAAGTGTGTAGAGTGACATGCTGCTGTGAATGTGAGGAATGCCTGACAGAGGACCATTCAGCCTTCCACAGCCACTCTCCACTGACATGAGACCACAGCTTTTAGCACCCTATTGCTGCTGCTAGACCATCAGGGTCCCCCAGTCCAGTGGATAGCTATATTCTCATCCCCGGGTTCCTCAGTTTCTCAGGGTAAAGTCACAGAACACTGATTTTGGCTTTGAACAAAGCATCTCTATCTTGCATCATGAGCTTGGGCCATTTGGAATCCTTATGTTACAAGGAAATACCCAGTTTCAAGTGCAATTTTCTGTTATGGCTCTGAGCAGATGCTGAAATTTGCTGCTCTGTCATCCAAGAGGGTCTCCGGGTTCCCAGAGAGACGAATTTAAAAATGTTTGCTGGATGGGTGCTGTGATGGTTGAAACATTCTTGGTGTGTCCTGTTCAGTACAGCAGGCCCTAGCTCCACGTGGCTCCCGAGCACTGGAAATGTGGCTAGTACAACAGAGGAACTGAATTTTAAATTGTATTGCATCTTAACAAGTTCAAATTTAAATAGGCACATGCAGCTAACGGCGACTGTATTGGACAGTGCCGTTCTAGAGGAATGTTTCTTCTCGTGGGAAACCGCTCCTCTGAGCCCCAAGGGTTCTGTGAATCCATGAGCTCGAAGACTCCCCTGACGCCCTCCGAGAGCCTCACCAGGGTTTGTGCCTCCTGTGTTGGGGCAGTGCCATAACGCGTATTTGTTTTTGGACAGTTACAGGGGATCGCTTTGCCATCTCGGTGTTTCACTGCTGTCCGTGTGGTGAGATTAACAAAGTGATGCTGTGAGGGGCTCACCGAGAAGGCTGTCCACGGAGGGGCATGTACTCCCCACACTTTGCACTGCTTCTAGCTCCGGCCTCTCTTGTTCTCTCCCTGGCACACAGCAACTCCCAGAGAGGGCATTGGTCGTTTCAGACTCTTGGAGTTTAATACTGTCACCACTGGCCTAGATACTTGAAAGTCAGTGGCTTCTTGCCACACTCCCACTCCTTGGCCTGTGTGAGAAATTTCTGGGGCAAGGTGATCACAGCGCAGGGCCCCGACAACAGCAAGGCCCAGTGGGCTCTCGGTATGAGCCAACTTCCTTAGGTACACGAGTGTTATCAGGAGGCCTCTGCTGAGTGGCAGGTGGGTGGGTTGTCGAGCTAGCAGTGTTCTCCAGAACCAGGATACTCCTGGGTTCAGGGTCAGAAGTTGGGCGGCTCATTAGCCTGTAGAGGGAGAAGTTGAAGGTTACACTCGTGCAGATGGGGAAACGGTGTCAGGACAAATAACTTGGGAACATCATTCTTTCCAGTCTACAGGTGAGGAAACGAAGATTGACAGTTCACCCAAGCTTGATGGTAGAATGAGTGTTCATTGTGAATGGCATCTAATTCGCTCCCATTCTGGAATTTGATGTCTGGACAAGTCCTGCCCTTCAAATTAAAGCATCAGCATTCAGCATTTGGGGCAATAATTCATATTCTACATAGCAAAAGACACTTGAAAGATAACAGATGAATGTTCGATGGAGAACAGCTTAGTTTTCTGCATGCCCTATGTTTAGAATATAACTTTTCTAGGGAAGAACAGGGTTAAAATGTTAGGTGCTGTCTCTCATAGTAATGAGGTGTGCAAAGTCCATGGAATCTGGTAGAAACAGCATCACTTCCAGGAGCAGCCCAGACCTGGGAGTGATGTCAGGGAGGCTGGGGCCCCAGCAGACGTGATCCTGTGAAAGGGTGGCTGGTTCTTTTTTAAAAAGTCAAGTTTAACAGGAGCCATCTTTAATTTGGGGGTTAGCCCTCTTTTTACCATTGGTGGTCATTCCTCAAAGGTATTTTTGTTCCTGACAGGATGGCCAGGCATACGAAACCAAGCAGGGATTTTCAACTACAGGTAATTATCCGAATTGCAGCCCTGGCTTTTTCTCCTTGGCACATCTTTGTTCCCCACCGGGGTGTGAACTGATCTGCTTATAAACACGTGGTTTGGTTGTGTGTGGGATATCTGTGGGATCTTTATAGCTGTATTTCCAGAATATACATTTAAAGATTATGGTCAAATTCACCCTGATTGAGGAGGGTAACTTATTATAAAAGCCTCAGTCATTTATGTTTCCCCTTCCAATATAAAAAGTGGTATTAACTTACCCACTGAAAAGGTTAAGATCAAAGAAATCATAAATGCTGCAGAAATACTATTTCAAGAACATAAAATTCAGCCGTTTCTTTTAACAGAAAGCAGTTGGGACAATGTCTTTGAAGGGGAACACCAAAAAGTGTTAATGATTTTTTCTTTTTCTTTCTGTCCTTTTTTAAAAGTGATCATATGGAATATCAATGCAAAAATGCAGATAGGCCGAGATTTAGTGGAAAGTGGGTCAACTAATTAAGACTTTATGAAAAAGACAAAAATTTTTCCGTCATCCTTGGCTCTAGTTATGTCAAGAATGCTGGTTCATGGACTCCAGATAATTCATGGGAGCTGTATGAATCATTTCAGACAGGTTTGTCCTTGGGGCCCCTGAGAGTCCATCAGTGCATATGAATCATTGTAGACGAGCTTGTCCTTGGTACAAATCGTGCTGCGTTTAAAGTTCCTGGAGACACTTCCCTAGTCCAATAAAAGGCCTTTACTGGGCTTTTCAGTGGCCTGAAGTTGAAGACATAAATGCTGTTTTATATAGTTAGCAGGACCACTCTTTTATGATGTGTTTTACAAGTCTAGAGGATTTTTTTTGTTTCTTTGAGGTTTTCTTTGAAACTTCAAATTAGGGTAGTCCTTGAAGTGGAGGCTGTTAAGTACCCCCGTCATCTGTCCCAAGGGGAGACAGGGGAGCTGGGGAGAGAGATGGACCACAGACATTCAGGTTGCTGGGACCAGAGGCTGGCATTTTGTGGGAGAGGGACTCTGCCCTCCATGTCATACGGCACTAAGATGTAAGTCATCCCCTAAATTTGCTACTCCCCTAAAGTAAGTGATGCTACACCCTTACTTTTCATCCATTGAGCAAAAATTCTTGACTGGAATCACATGATTGGTCCTTTTCCTGTTCTTCCTGAGACATGGGACATGCTCTGTGCTTTTCTGCCTATATTCCATCTAGAATATCCACACAGTCACTCTCTCACACACCCCACTCTTACCTCTCGCCTGCTCGTGCACTTTCTTCTATCAAATACTTCATCCATCCTTCAATTTGATAAGAAAGGATGTCTTCCTATAAATTCTCACGACCCTTTGTGTCTCTTTAGGTTTGTGTTAGAATTATTTGTAAACAGGTCTTGTCTCCATCTAAAGAAATTCTATAGTCTCCCTACAAGGTAAAATGGTACCTTATTCATCTTTGTAAACTCCAATGCACTCTGGCATTCTAAAGAAGTGTTTGTTGAATGACTGAATGAAAGTTGTTCAGCACATATGTGCACATTGTTGTGCCTGATACAGTGGAAGATTTATCAAAGAATGACATGGTCTCTACCCATGACACTTGTCAATAACTATGCATCACAAAATATGGGTGTTTCAGTTATCTACTGCTTAACAAACCACCCTAAACTTAATGGTGCAAAACAACAGCCATTTTATTGTGCTCAAAGGTTCTATGGGCAAGGAGTTTGCACAGGGCACATTGGGCATAGCTCACTTCTGCTACACAATGCTGGGGCCTCAGCTGGAGGAGACTTGTATGGCTCAGAGCTGGAACAGCTGGGGCTGGAAGATGTACATCCAAGCTTCTTCATTCACATAGACGGCACCTTGGTAGTGATGGCTGGAAGGCTGGACTCAGCTGGGCCTGGCACCTCCAGCATGGTAGTCTGGAGGTTTCGGGGAGCATGCTTCCTGCATGGCCATCGGCTTCTTCCAGAGCAAGCATCCCGAGGGCGTATGGTGGCAGCCACATGGCTTACTCTGACCTGGCCTGGAAGTCATATAGCATCACTCCCATTGTCTTTTAATGGTTACTAGTGAGTCCTGAGACCCACCCATATTCAAAGGGAGTAGAATTAGACTCCACCTCTTGATGGAGGAAGTAGCAGGGTCACATTGCAGAAGTAGAGTGGGAGATATTTTGTAACCATCTTTGGGAAATACAACCTGCAACAATAAGTGAAAGCCCAAATGAGTGGCACCAATGGTGGTTGTTGCTGGGTGACAGAGAGGCACTTGGGGAAAATGTCTTGGAGGAGGAGATATTGGGATCCACCTTGAACTCTGGTTGGGGGAAGAGGAAGAGCAAGGGGACCAAGGCAAGTTTCATAAGCAGTGATGAGGAGTCTTGTTCATGGGTGAGGAGGGACAGTTCTAGAATGGCTGGCTGGGCTGGAAGGCTCGTTTTGTCTCCTAAATTAGATTTCAAAAATTTCTCCAGCCTTATTGAGATAGTAGTGACATATAACATTGTGTTAAGTGTAAGGTGTACAACGTGATGATTTGACATATGGATATATTGTGAAATGATTTCCACAATAAGGTTAGTTAGCACATTTGTCACCTCACATAGTTCCAATTTCTTTTTTCGTGTGTGGAGAGAACATTTAAGAGCTACTCTCTCCACAAGTTTCAAGTAGATAGTACACAACTGTTAACTGTAGTCAGCACGCTGTACACCAGATCCCCAGAACTTATTCATCCTGTAACTGGAAGTTTGTATTCTTTGACCACCTTCACCCATCGCCCACCCCCACCCCCACCTCTGGAAACTGCCAATCTACTCTCCACCTGTAAGTGAGATCATACAGTATATGTCTCTCTGTCAGACTTATTCCACTTAGCAGGATGTCCTCAAGGTTCATCCATGTTGCTGCAAATGGTAGGATTTCTGTCTTTTTTGTGGCTGAATAATATTCCTGTGTGTGTGTGTGTGTGTGTGTGTGTGTGAGAGAGAGAGAGAGAGAGAGAGAGAGAGAGGGATCTTTATCCATTCATCTGTTGACAGATATCGAGGTTGCTTCCATGTCATGGCTACTGTAGACAATGCTGCGATGAACATGGCTGTGCAGATATCTCTTTGAGACAGTGATTTCATTTCCTTTGGATATATACCCAGAAGTGAGATTGCTGAATCATATGGTAGATCTATTTTTAGTTTTTTGAGAAACCTCCATACTGCTTTCCATAATGGCTGCACAAACTTAACATTCCCACCAACAGTGTACAAAGGTTCCCTTCTCCACATCCTCACGAACACTTGTCACTTGTCTTTTTGATAATAGCTATTCTGACAGCTGTGAGGTGGTATCTCATTGTGATTTTGATTTAAATTTCCCTGATTAGTGATTTTGAACACCTTTTGTGCACCTGTTGGCTGTTTGTATATCTTCTTTGGAAAAATGTCTATTAAGGTTCTTTGCCCATTTTTAAATCAGATTATTTGTTTTTCTGCTATTGAGTTGTATGAGTTCCATATATATTTTGGATATTAACCCCTTACAAGATATATGGCTTGCAAATATTTTCTCCCACTCAGTAGATTGGTTTTTCATTTTGTTGGTCATTTATTTTGGTGTATGGAAGCTTTTTAGTTTGATTAGCATCGCTCATTTTTGCTTTTTGCTTTTGTTGCCTTTGTTGCTTATACTTTTAGTGTCATATCCAAAAAATCATTGCCAAGACCAATGTCAAAAAGCTTTTCAGAGTTTTATGGTTTCAAGTTTTATATTTAAATCTTTAATCCATTTTGAGTTAATTTTTTTGAGTGGCATAATATAGGGCTCCAATTTCATTCTTTTGCATGTGGATATCTAGTTTTCCCAACAACATTTATTGAAGAGAATCTTTTCCTCATTGAGTATTCTTGACTTTTTTGTCGAATATTAGTTGACCATATAGGCATGGGTTTATTTCTGGGAAGCTGATTCTCTTCCATTTGTCTATGTGTCTGTTTTTATGCCAGTACCTGACTGGTTTGATTACTACAGCTTTTTTTTTAAAAAAAAGTATTTATTTATATATTTGGCTGCACCAGGTCTTAGTTGAGGCACTTAGGATCTTCATTGTGGCATACAAGATCTTTAATTGTGGCATGTGAATCTTTAGTTGCAGCATGTGGAATCTTTAGCTGTGGCACGCAAACTCTTAGTTGCAGCATGTGGGATCTAGTTCCCTGACCAGGGATCGAACCCTGTCTCCCTGCATTGGGAACACGGAGTCTTAGCCACTGGACCACCAGGGAAGTTCCTTGATTACTATAGCTTTGTAGTATACTTTGAAATCAGAAAGTGTGATGCCTCAAGCTTTGTTCTTCTTTCTCAGGATTGCTTTGGCTATTTCGGGTCTTTTGTGGTTCCATATGAATTTTAAGATTATTTTTTCTATTTCTGTGAAAAATGCCATTGCAATTTTGATAGGGATTACATTGAACCTGTAGATCACTTTGGGTAGTGTGGACAGTTTAACAATATTAATTCTTCCAATCCATGAACACGGGATATCTTTCCATTTATTTGTGTCATCTTCAGTTTCTTCCATCAATGTCTTATAGATCTTTTACCTTCTTGGTTAAACTTATTCCTAAGTGTTTTGTTGTTTTTGATGCTATAATAAATGGAGTTGTTTTCTTTATTTTTCAGATAGATTTAAAATTTTTGAGGGCGGGGCTATTTAGTATTATATTTGCCCTGGAAGAAGATGAGATTTTTGTTTTCGTTCTCTAAATTATTTAAGTAAGACTCATAGGTCATGTTAAATTTGTACAGAGTTTCCATCTAATGCCTGGGTGGGAAAGGAAATAAGCCTTACCCAAATAGAAGAGGGAGAAATGAGGAGAGGATATGATAAATTATTTCTGCTCTTTTATTATTTGTTTGCTAAGGTTCCAGAAATGTAGTGATGGTTCAGAGTATTCTGCTGTGATTCCTGACAATTGTAACAGTCTCTTGAGATTATATTAGTAAACTCTAAAATGATACATATACAGACTTAATTTGTTGAAGCTTGAGTTTCACAATTTGGGGAAAAAATACCTATGGTGAGATTGTACCAGATAACTTATAAAAGCATGTAGCCCTGTCTTGGGTATTGGTGATTGATCAATGTCAGTTGAATTCAAATGTGACAGGTGCCAATGCTAAAGAGACCAAGAGAAAAGGAGACCTCACTCAGGGCGTCTGTTTGCCAATGTTCCAGCCCTTTCCCACAAATAAGAAGCCAGTGTCTGTCTCTTTTATTACTGGATTAAGATCCCACAGTATCCAGTAAAACCAAAAGCTTTAGCTCAGAGGTATAATAAATGGTATCTATTAAGTGGTTTAAGAAGGTTTTTGTAGGTGTGACACTGCTTCTTTTGAGCTTAAACATGTTTATAGTAGCCAAGGTTAAGAAGGCGGGAAGATTTGAAAAGAAAAGCAGTAAAGAAGTGTGAGATCTAAACACTGAAAGGAAGTAATGGTAGAGCAAAGAAATAAAGGTTCAGGTAAATGCTTAGTAAGCTGTTTATATGTATATTGGACATTAACTGTAGGTGTAGGATTGATCTGTGGAATAATGCTGCCTTTATAAGGAGGGTTCTTTCCTTTTGGGGTGAATGTCCATTTCAGTTTATGTACATCTCAGGAAATGTTTATTGAGTGTCTGCTCTGTCCCATTCCCTGGGACATGCTGAGATGAATGTAACATGGCCTTTGCTCCCAAAGAGTTCAGTGTAGTTTGGGGGGTGGTGGTGATAGGTTAACCAATAAATGCCACGTGTTGCTTTAGATATCATCTTAGAGGGCAAGGAACAGGGGGGGACTGGAGGAGTGAGCCATCCCCTGGGGGACTCAGGGAAAGATGAGCTTCAAGAAGAGATTCAACCACATGAAATGCCTGCGGGGGTCTGGAAAGATGAGGATAAAGGAGGGGTGTCTGTTGGATCTCGCAACATGGCAACCGTTGGTGATTTTTGCCAAAACCAGTGGAAACAGAGAGGCAAGAAGAAGAATGGAATAGACCCAAGAGTGAATGAGTTTTGATGAAATTCACTGGAATCATAATGGCCTTGTTTTATCACAGGTTTGAGGGGAGGTACTTTCTTCTCTTGCTAATGAAGTGAAGCTAAGCTGCAAATCATTCAAAGAAATTGTGCTGGCTTAGTTCGCCTCCAAGCTGGGCAGATAGGCCCACTGTGGTTTGAGGAGCTTGGAAATCTTGTGGGGTCAGTATTTTGACTCTCTTCTTCATCTCAGTCACGGTTCAGGGTTTTCACACACCACCAAGGTCTGGGGCAGAGTTCTCAGCTTTCTAGGTACCCTCTCAGGGCTCATGAAGCAGCAGGCCTGCCCTGGAGAGGTCAGGATTCTTTTTTGTAAAGGCAGTGAACACTACATGTAGCCCAGAGAACCCACTCTCACTACTTTCCCCCTCCTATAGGCTCGCACAGGGAAACAGATGCTTTCATATAACTCTCAGCATTGAAGCAGCTCTGCTGTACCCTGGCCCTAAATACCTATCCAGGACCAAATTCTTAAAACCCCAGGAGCCCTGGGGTGATTTTGAGCTCAGGCCTTGAACCTGTCATAAAATGTAATGGACGGTATATTTTTAACTGCTGAGACCAGGGAGTTCATATATCCTGTGAAGACTGAAACAACACAGCATTTCTTTCTGCAGCTTTGGAAGCATATTTTGAAGCGTTTCAGAAACCACAGGATGGTGCCTCTCATTGTATTGTTTTCCATTAAGACAAAAGTCCTTGATCATTTTTGTGCATGGACCCCTTTGGCAGCTGTGGGAAGCTTATGGCCTCCTTCTCAGAATAATGTTTTTAAGTGCATATTATAAAATGCACCAATTTCTAAAGAAACCAACTATATTGAAATTCAGCTGGCAGTTGCATGGGAACGGCACAATCAGTTTGAGATGGGCTCCGATTGGAAAAATTTCCTTTTACGTTAGCTTCCAGCAAAAATTCTCCTTCCACAGTAAAGTGACTGTGGCTATAAGCTGTTCTTGGTGCAGGCAGGCGTTTCACAATAAGGTGACCTGCTTCATGCTGCATCAGATTGAGGAACCTGCTCCCTGGGGCTCACGCTGCTGTTATTGTCCTGCCCACCGGGATCATTAAGGTGAAGAGACCTCAGAATTGTTCCCTGAGCAGAAAGCAAGAAGAACTATAATCCTGCAGCCTGTGGAATGAGAACCACATTCACAGAAAGATAGACAAAATGAAAAGGCAGAGGACTATGTACCAGATGAAGGAACAAGATAAAACCCCAGAAAAACAACTAAATGAAGTGGAGGTAGGCAGCTTTCCTGAAATTCAGCTATCAAAATATTAAAAAGAAAACCTTCATTTATGGCATAGTAATATACCTCCTTTTTATTAATGCATTAAATAATGAGATCTTTTGAAGTTTTGAAGTATTGAGGAGCATAAACAATATTTCAAGGACTCTACAGCTGTAATATGGTGTGCAAATATCTCAGATTTCTATTGGTGACAGAGTCACATGTCTATCTAATACTTCTGTGCTTTGCTGCCTACATACATTTATTTATTTATTGAAGTATAGTTAATTTACAATGTTGTGTTAGTTTTTGGTGTACAGTAAAGTGATTCAGTTATACATATATATACATATTCTTTTTCATATTCTTTTCCACTATAGTTTATTACAAGATATTGAGTATAGTTCCCTGTGCTATACAGTAGGACCTTGTTGTTTTATCTATTTTATATATGGTAGTGTGTATCTGATAATCCCAAACCCCTAATTTATCCCTTTTCCTCCCTTTCCCCTTTGGTAACTGTAAATTTGTTTTCTGTATCTGTGAGTCTGTTTCTGTTTTGTAAATAAGTTCATTTGTATCATTTTTTTAGATTCCACATATAAGTGATATATGGTATTTGTCTTTCCCTTTCTGGCTTACTTCACTTAGTTTGATCATCTCTAGGTCCATCCGTATTGCTGGCAAGTGGCATTTATTTTTTTATGGCTGAGTAATACTCCATTATCTATATGTACCACATCTTCTTTATCCATTCATCTGTCCATGGGCATTTAGGTTGCTTCCGTGTCTTGGCTGCCTACATTTATAACAAAAGGAAATGCTAAATTTCAGTGAGAGGTTAATAAAAATAAAAATGTACATATTTTTCTCCATCCAAGTTCACACACCCCCTGAATTCTCTTCTAGATTAAGAACCTCTGGTTTAAGATATAATTTTGGTTGAAAGTAGTAAAACAAACAAAAAAGTCTGTGGTTTATGTGGCACACAGTAATAAATCATCAGTTGTTCAGGGCCGAGGATCTTATTAATTCTGTGGATGGGCCAAGTCCCAGTCCTTTTCTTTGCACACTTTACCTTTTGTAAAACATTGGTGCCTTGTGTACAAGAGACAAAGGTGCTTCATGAGCAGCTCTAAAAAAGAAAAAAAAAAGGTTTGCTTTGTGGAGGCCTGGGGCCGATGTGTCTTTAATTCATGGAGTGCTAGCTCTTGTCTTTTTGAGAATAAATAAAAGAAGGGCAAAATAAAACCCCAAGTTGAAAGTAATGGAGAGTAATGGTCAACATGATAGTCTGTGTGTAATCCCCACTCATTTCCACTGGTGACAAGGATCTGCTTGTGTTTTGGTCGTCAGCCGTGAACTGTGGGTCATCCCTCACACTTTATCTAGCTTTTCTCACCTCTTTAAGGAGATTGTAACTAACAAATTCAGTGTGGAATTGATTATGGGGTCTCTTGCATCCCGTTCCCCAGAAGCAGAAGCCAAGATGGGGATTTCTGCCAGAGATGTATTGTTGGAGTGCTCTCAAGAGTGAGGAAAGCAGGATAGGGCAGGGGGAAAGTGAGTAAGGGTGTGGTATCAGGAGAAGTCTAGCCTCAGCCTGATCCCAGGAGGGAGCTCTGGAGTATGAATCACCCTGGAGCTTGTCCCACTAGAGGCCAGCTGTGCCAGCCAGCCAGAGGAGTGGGGCACATACTAGTTTTCTATGCTACATAAAAATTACACATTTAGTAGTTTAAAACAACGCCCATTTATTATTTCACACTTTCAGGAGTCTGGGCACGGAGTCTGGGCACGGCCCAGCTAGGTCCCCGGTCAGGCCCTCAGGTGTCAGCCGGGTCGCATCTGAGGTTGGGGTCTTCTTCCAGGCTCATGTGGTTGCAGGCAGAATTCATGTCCTTGCAGCTGTGGAGCCCATGGCCACTTGCTTCTTCAAGGTCAGCAGGAAGAGC
>NW_006789542.1:846370-847785 GCF_000442215.2 Lipotes vexillifer | reverse complement strand
GTCAGCGGAAAGAGCGTCTCTCCTGCCTCGAGTCTCTTAGCTCAGGGAAGAACTAAGCCCTCCTTTAAAGGAGGCCCACCCAGATCATCTCCCTTTTGATTAACTCATTTTCGACTGATTTGAGACCTTCTTTACATCTGCAGAATTCCTTCACCATTGCCATAGAATGTAGCATAATCATGGGAGTGACCTGTATCCTGTTTCCCATCCTTCCCACACTGGAGGGGAGGAGCATGGGTCACTGGGGGTCATCTTAGAATTCTGCCTATCACAGGGCATCACCTGGCAGGCATCTCTGGAGGAGATGGCTCCCATCAGCCAAGGGCAGTCCTGAGAAGGTTGTAGGTGTGAACCATTAGTAGCTAATGCCTGTAGCAGCTGCAGGAGGGAGTGTATCAGCTGGTAAGGGCATCTGGGCAGGGCACTAACAGCAGAGCTTGAGATAGGGATTTGCTTGCCCAGAATTTATTGCAGGGGTGCTCTCAGGAGAGGGAAATGAGGGGAGCAGGATGGGGCTGGGGAAGGACCTGAGCAATGATGTGGTGTCAGCTGGAGACCAGCCTCAGCCTGATCCCACGGGGAGTTCTGGAGCATGAAGTGCACCATAGAGTTGTCCCACTTTGAGGCAAAGAGTACTTCCTTTTGTACCCCCATGCCAGTCAGTCATTGCCAGTGAGGAGGGGAGGGGGCATAAAACCTCTTGAGTGAGGTGGCTCTCATTTAACCAAGGACGCTTCTCTGTGAGAAGCAGTAGTGAGCTGATGGCAACCAACATGCAGCTGGAGGGGGTGGGGGCACTAGCCCCACAAAGGTCCCATTCTCCTCCCTTTCCATCCTGTTGGTCCTTCAGATCCCCTCTGGGCTTCTTATCCTAAAGCTGGCTTTAAAAATTCATGACAGTCCCCACTACCCACAGAATGATGCACCTTCACCTGGTTTCTGAGGTCCTGCCACCTGGTTCCAGTCTGCTTTCCCTCCCAGTCTACAGCGCCTCTCTGCCCCTTCCCGTGTGATCTTACCTTACAGACCTTTGTCAAGTGGTGATGGTGATGATGGTGATAGTGGTAGTGATGGTGATGGTGATGGTGATAGTGATGATGATATTGATGGTGATGATGCAGCAGATGCAGCCATCCTTCACTGAGTACCAGGAGCTCTCCATGGTGCTTGACATCTATGATCTCTAAACTTCATGACAGCCATGCAAGGTTGACTCTGAGATTAAGTGAAGTGAGCAGTGTCACAGGGTTTGTAAGAGATGGAGCTGGGACTCCCTCAGACCCAGGACCATCAATGTCGAAGTCCTTGCCCTCCACCTTGTCTGCTGCTTCCGTTCCTGAGACACGCAGTTGTCTGTTAGACATCATCTCCACCAACTGATCCCCGTTCCCCCATCAGCCTGCTGCACGTCTCCT
>NW_006789542.1:829751-846360 GCF_000442215.2 Lipotes vexillifer | reverse complement strand
TGCTGAACGTCTCCTTTTTCTTCCAAGGTCACCTCCTCTGGAAGGACTCTTAACGCTCCCGCTCCTGCCCCTCTCTGGGTCAGAGATGATTCCCTCTCATCAGGTTCCCACACTTCTTGTCCACGCACCTTCTTCTCTGCATCTTGGCTTTTTGCTCACACGGTCCTGCCTGCCGCTTCTCTGCTTCCCTATGCCTCACATGATTCCTGGTGCAGGCACGTGGCAACCAAGTGCTGGCTGCAGGCAACCTAGTTGATGTTCCCCTAGAGGGTCAACCGCAATGTCAGTGCACTCACCCTTCCACTCCTGCTTTACACACCTGTCATCCCCCGCCCTGACCTGAGTGTCCTGTCCTGTCCTCTGCACCCAGCCTTTCAGACACGAGCGTGCGGAGTGTTGTCCAGAGACCCGGGGAGCTCCAGACAGAGCTGAGCTCTGGTTCCTGCAGCTGCAGTTACCACTGTGAGGCAGCCCCACATTCCCTCACTCCCCACACGGCTAACAATGTAGTGACAGCTTTCCAGGCAGGGGTTGAAGAGGGGAAACATTCTCATAATAAACCTATTATTTTATGCTAAGATGCATCTCCACTTCAGAAACATTGAATGGGAGGCTGAGGGAAGGCCTTAGATTCAGGGAAAGACAGCAATAGAAGACAGAAAATAATTAAGTGCCAAACTGTGTCATAAGGACCCTGGGAGGCTGTGGTTGGAGGGCTGGGTCCTCAAGAAAAGTCCCATAGAACAGGCAGCCTTGAGCTGGGCTGTGAAGGGTGGATCATATTCCATGGGGATAAGGGCACAGCAGATGTGGGGTCAGCAGAGCAGAGGTACAGGTGGGAGCAGCCGTCGGGCCTGAGCAGATGCACTTTGCACAGTTGTGCCCCCTTCCTTGAAAGCTTTATCAGGTCAAGGTGCAGAGAGAGGAGATTCCAGGGTTTTCAACTGCTGTCTAAGCCAAGTCAGTCCTCCTCCTCCCTCCCTACTTCTTCACTGTTGGCTCCCAGGGTCCCAGAGCGTTTCTGTCCTAAAGTGAGGATTGAGGCTGACATGCCAGCTGGATAAAGGACTCGTGGCTGAGGCAATGTGGCGAAGGGTGGTGGAGCAGGAAAGCCTGCCTGGGCAGACTTGGGCCATATTTCTTTTGTTGGTTACACTGGGAGCATTTTCTTCTGTGTTAGTTTCGTATTCACCTACAAATATTTTTATCAGAGCCACGTTGGAGGTTTGAGGATGGGACACAGGAAGAGAGAATTAAGACAGGAAGGGAGGAGCGTTAGATTGGAAGATGAAATTCTGTTTCCCCTGGAGGACACATAGGCTGAATAATCTCCATGCTGGGCCAGTTCCATCTGGTGTCATGTAGCTGTCAAATGATGCATGCCATTGTCTGTGATGTAATTAACATGTCTCTTTGCAAAGAACATTTTACAAGGTTGTGGCATGCTCTTAGAAGATTGTTTCCAAATTGTCAAAAGTTCTAATCTCACATTTGTGTGTTTTTGGAATGGGTGCCTAGAAAAAGAAAAAACAAAAGTCACAAAACATACACACATATAAATTGACTAAATAAGCAGTCGCCACCTATGCACACAAACTCTAAAGTATAAAAACAAACCATTTTTCAAGGATCCAGGGAGATGTTATTTTATATTTGAAGAGGAAAAAGCATCAATAGGGTTGTGTGATTTTCACAGATAAATAGAATTATTTATGCAGATATGATAATTGAAGTGTAATTAATGCTTTCATGCCCTTCCTGGACACTGATGCTTGCTGGGGGATCATACATTTCAGACTAATAATGGTATCCATTTCCATAATATGATATTACATATAAAGTAGTATGTAGTCATAATTAAAATCTCTAATCTCACTGAGAAACTTACTGAATTTTCTCCCTTGGTTTTAATTTAAATTTTCATTTGTTTGTTTATTTATTTACTTTTTGTGGTATGCGAGCCTCTCACTGTTGTGGCCTCTCCCGTTGCGGAGCACAGGCTCCGGACGCACAGGCTCCGCGGCATGTGGGATCTTCCCGGACCGGGGCACGAACCCGTGTCCCCTGCATCGGCAGGCGGACTCTCAACCACTGCGCCACCAGGGAAGCCCTGTTTATTTTTTTAATTTATAGGACTCTAAATGAAACCACACTTGGCCTCAGCTTGTTCTCTAGTGAAATGGGAAATAGGTCCTTGCTACATGCACAGTTCATAAAAAGGATTCATTTTGAAATAGGGCAGTTTTCACAGATTTTCATCTCAAAGTTGCCACTTAAAAGATTATGGTAAAAATAATAATAGCCACTATTTATTGCCCACCTTTACTACACTTGGCATTGTGCTGGGTGTTTCATATAATTGTAGAGACAATTTATTATATCATTTTAATATGTCATATCTTTCACTGTGGCCTTTTCTGAATTTAATTTCTGAATTTTCTATCCTTTTTACTCTCCATGCTTCAATCTGCATGTTTTCTATTGACTTGCCTTCGGGATCAATGGTCTTCTCTCTTGCTGTGTCCAGTCTCCAGCTAACTACATCTCTTCTTGTCATCTCAGCACCTTGGCCACGGCCTTCTTCTTGGTTTCTGAGTCTCGTAACCCTATGTTGCTGTGGAATCCACCAATGCCCCAAGAGTAAATGTGGTGTCAAAAATCAGATTTGCCTCAAGGTGCTTACCTTCTCTTTGGAATCTTGACCCTCTAGTCCTGGCCACCTTAGTAGCTCTGAGCTTTAAGTTTGTCTTCAGGGACTCATAAGACTTCCAGCAGCTCAACTCAGAAACTCAAGAACTCAAGCTTTTAGCCACCAGTTCACGTTCATACAGGTTCTCAGCCTCTTATTCCAGGCTGCTTAGAGACCTGTACACAGCTCAAGGGAAGAGTTCCCTGATACTGTTAGACAGGTGTGTGTGTGTGTGTGTGTGTGTGTGTGTGTGTTTTTCCAGCTTTTCTAGTTGTTCTCAGTGAAATGATAGATCTTCAGCAAGTCCCTCTATTATTACCAGAAATGCAAAATCCTCAGTTTGCTTTTAGAAGAATCTTCAAGCTTATGGGAATTCTAAGCTCTCCTCTAACACTTTAACTGCCATTCTAATTGTTATGGTTATTGAGATAAAGGAAAAGGCTTTCCACTTTGAAGAGTTCTCATTTCTAGGGCTGCCTGCGAGGTAATTGTAGGCAATAGAGCTGGGTGTAGAGAGCAGAGGAATCGTGAGAAAGGATACAGGAGGGAGGGGACAAAAAGATCACGTGTTTGAAAATAGAAAAATACTGAGGCATCTTTAAAAAGCCCTTAGAGGGTTTTTTCCTAAACCGATTATCTGGCTTAATGCTAGCTGCTTATTTGCTGGCCTTCTGTGTTATTTGCAAATATAAAGTAAGGTCATCCTTCCCTGTTTTCATTTAGTTTACCTCTGTAGCTGCTGGTTAGCTAAGGAGGATAAAAACCCTTCATTTCTTGGAGAAAAGCAGCATGAAGTCAGTTTCTAATTCACGTGGCTGGTCAAGGGGTGCGCGGTGCTCGGGTTCTGCTTACATGGGGCTTGGAATCGAGTCCACCGGAGAGTGAGGCATATCTTCCCTTGGCCAGGTGGGTGGGGGTCCGTGATTTGAGGCTTATACTCACCAGGGAAAATTCCCTGTTTCCACAAGTAAAGGAGACAGAAGACTTTTGGGCTTCTGACCCTCACAACGGCCTAGATGCCCTAGAATAACAGGGCAGAGTGACCCCTCCTCTGGTGGAGCCCTTGAGTGGGTGGGCCCTGCCTGTCACGAGCCTCCCCTGCTGGGTGCTCTATCTGAGTTACTTCGATTTCACAAGCAAGCTAATGAATTGAGAAGGAAAAGCCGGGACTCCCCGTGAAGGAATGGGCGTACTCAACCGCGTTTCCCTAAGGGTGTCTCTTCCTCTTGTCATCAGACCCTCCCTGGCCCTGCAGTCCTCCCTCGGGGCCCCAACAGAACAGCTCTGCGTGTGAGGTGCACCGAGGGAGGAGAATAGTGTGGTTTGAAGGAGGGCAAAGCTCGTCCTTGGAGGACGGGTAGATGAGCTCAAAGTGTAGGCAGAGGGTCTGTGGTAGGTCTGGATGAGCCAGTGCTGGGGAGGCTGACCCTGGACGCTGGGGCCGGGGAGCAGTTTTGTGGAAGAGAAAAGGTAGCATGAGGTTTTAGGCCCAGATCAGTGTATTCTGTGAGATTGCTTATGGAGTTGGCATTTGGAGATAGGAAGAGGATTTCTGTGTTGTAACAAACCTTAGTATGTTCACACCTAAACAACTTGCACACTTGTTCCCTCTCCTGGTTCCCCGTGGTGATGAGGGGCTGCCAGGTCCACTCACTCACCTGAGCTGAACACTGCGGTACCTTCCATGATTCTCTTTCTCTCATCCCCCACCTCCAGTCACCAAGCCGCAGCATCTCTTCTTCCTGAGTCAGCCTCACCTCCCTCCCGTTCCCCATCCCCCTCCTGTGTCCTGGCCCAGACTCTCTCCATCTCTCCTGTGAACCCCTACGTTAGACTGTTCACCCCTGGACCTCCGCGCATCAGTCCACTTCCATGCTACAGCTAGAGGGATCTTTCTACAACACAGCCTTCCTACCTCCAATCTCACCCCCATCCATCCGAGAAACCTGAGGGATTTTTCTGTAACACAGTCTCTTGCATTACCTTACCCCCCTGCCTTACCTAAAATCTAGCTCTCCCTAGATTTTAGGTTGAAATCAACACACCCTTTAAGTCCCCGTGAAATCTCATCTCTGCTTCAGCCTCCTCTCCCCTCCCACCCACCAACTAACCTGACTGTCCCACCTTTGGGGAGCACATGTAATCCACTGGACACCCATGCCCTCTCCCCTCTGCTGTGTGTACCGGCCATGTCTGCCCCCTGGCTAATGTCCTTCTGTCATCTGACTGAGCCCACGGACTTCCCTTCCTCTGGGAAGCCCGCCAACCTGCAGTCTGAATCAGGTGCCCTTGTTTGTGTTCCCAGAGCCACCTCTCTTCTAGTACATGTTGCACTAGGTTGTCACTGCCTGCCTGTTTCCTCCAAGGTCTTTCATCTCCATTTCCCTGGGGCCCAGCACATTGCCTGGCATAAAGTAAGCACCCAATAAATTTCAAATTGCACATATGTCAAGTTCCCTATAAAACCTCAGCTGCCAGTCTGAAGGTTCTTCTCTGTGCAGCCTCTTTCATTTTTCAGAAAAGGAGGGTACAGTAGATTTTTAGCAGGAAAAGGTGGATTATTGGCTTTTGGTCTATCATAAGTAAGTGTGTTCAGCTTGGGATGCTTCTGTTTGTAGTGGTGAATATTTTTAAGCAGTAAAATGTCAGCAACTAGAGTCTCTGCCCAAACCCCTAAGCCTCCTTCTCCATCCTGAGGGGTCCCTTCATTTCATTGCAGTGCTGGGCTGAGAGAGGCCACACTTCCAACAATGCAAAGGAAACCACAAAATGTTGCTGCTACTTTTCCTTTGCAGCTCAGATAAAAGAAAGCAAACACAGTGTGGGGAGAAGGGGCTGTCCTTTTTGGGGTGCTGACTTGTTTCTTTTTCTTTTTTTTAAACTGACTTAAAAAAAATTATTTATTTGTGGCTGTGTTGGGTCTTCGTTGCTGCGCGTGGGCTTTCTTTAGTTGCGGCAAGCGGGCTTCTCATTGCGGTGGCTTCTCTTGTTGCGGAGCATGGGCTCTCGGTGCTCAGGCTTCAGTAATTGTGGCATGTGGGCTCAGTAGTTGTGGCTTGTGGGCTCTAGAGCACAGGCTCAGTAGTTGGGGCGCACAGGCTCAGTTGCTCCACAGCATATGAGATCTTCCCGGACCAGGGCTTGAACCCGTGTCCCCTGCATTGGCAGGCCGATTCTTTTTTTTTTTTTTTTTTTTTTTTTTTTAATTTTTCAAAGTTTTCAGAAGGCACATTTTAATTTTAAATATACAAAACCATATTGCTCTGTCTTTATAAAATAAAATTAGTTATTGATAGAAAAGCTTTTAAATTGTCTTAGTCAAACTCAAGTAAAAGGATTTAAAAAATAAAACATTAACTAAAAAGAGTTTTACCAGAATATTGAACTCTCCTTGATAGTCACAGAAATCAACACAATGTCCATTAGTGCAGAATAAAAGACATACACAATTCAGTGTAAAAAAAAAAAGCAACTTGCATTCATGGAACATTAAAATTGTGATTTAAACCCACAAAATTCAGGAAATTCAGAATTAGAACTCCAGAGGTAACCTTAACTGTGACCTCTTGTGCATGTATGCTGTTTAGAAATTTGAGATTTTTTGCCTTCCTGATCACATACCACTATGAAGAACAATTTTGAAGGGAAAAAAAAAAAAGTACTTTTCCTTAGAACGACTGTATATGTTTAAAATTTTATACCCACTTAGAAAATCAAACGATCAATCTTATACTACCATATGAGCTAATATGGAATAAGAAGGAATTTTTAAAATATACTATAGAAAGCTGTATAAGCTACAACATAATGCACATCCACTTGAAACACGATTTGAACTTTCTTTTTCATACAGCCATAAGTGCCTACCATATAAAAACATATTCACATTGCAGGAAGACAGAGGGGAACACTATTAAAATTGAACAGCATGTAAGGAAGAAGGGTCAGGGAAATAATTGAGCAGAGAGTCAAAAGTAACATCCTTCGTATTTTTAAATCTACACTTTCCTGGAAAGATACTTTATCTCTTCAACTATGGGTTCTTCAATTTTAAAATGAGAGGATTGAGTTAAGTAACATCATAGTTTCTTCTAACTTCAAAACTGTATGATTCAGTGACTTCATATAAATTAATATTCTAGAGGAGACTCATAAATTTGACATCGTATTAAACCTTAAGTAATTTGTATCAGAGCTTAGGGAGCTATGCCAAGAAAGAAAATGATAATTGATAAACCACTGGGCCTCTCCTAGATATGATCAGCCTATCTCATTGATCCTGCCCTATCTTTTGGATCTTTTAGTCAAAAAGCTGTTAACTCATCTATCCATCCAGATGTTAGTTCAGTCTTTGTGCCCGGCGTTATCGGAAGATATCTTCTAGTAAATTAAAAAACATCATCGGGGGCTTCCCTGGTGGCGCAGTGGTTAAGAATCCGCCTGCCAATGCAGGGGACACAGGTTCAAGCCCTGGTCCGGGAAGATCCCACATGCCACGGAGCAACTAAGCCCGTGAGCCACAACTACTGAGCCTGCGCTCTAGAGCCCGCGAGCCACAGCTACTGAGCCCACGTGCCTAGAATCCGTGCTCTGCAACAAGAGAAGCCACCGCAATGAGAAGCCCGCGCACCGCAATGAAGAGTAGCCCCCGCTCGCCACAACTAGAGAAAGGCCGCGCACAGCAACAAAGACCCAACGCAGCCAAGAGTAAATAAATTAATTAATTAACTTAAAAAAAAATCATCAGGCCTCCAGAGATATGTTTCTCAATATTATGAATGTGAGATCAAGAAGGACTACAGAGAAAGCTAGTAGCGTTAGAAGGCCATAATAATGTCACCATGGTATATAGCTCTTCAAGCAAAGTCACCGTGGCCCATTTTTTTAAATAAGGAGATATATTTATTGAAAAGACAACTGAAAAAAAAGCGTATATACTTACAGTTATATAAACTGTGGATAACAGATACTATCACAGCCCCTTTGCTCTCCCAGCAGCCAGCACTTGCATCTCTGTCAGTTGGCTGCCCCCAGGCTGCCAAAACCTGGTTTATCTATATGCACAGAGAATATGCATATCCCAGAAGTATCTTGGAATTTACAGACCCCATGGTGGCTGTTAACCAATGTCTATAAGTACCACTGCTCCCTTGTTTCCTATGCTGCAACCTCCACTGTCTTCACAGCTTCCCTGGAAGGCTGAGGCAATGTTATCTACCCTTCAAAGGATTTACTTGAAATCACATCTAGTCCTAATATGCTGCTGGGTTGACTTTGGGATTCCTGGAATTAAAAAAGGCCCAGTTTTTCATAATGTGTTTATTCCAGAATTGCCTTGGAAGAATATTGAGGACGGCAATCAAAAGACTAAAAGAAATGGAGATGTGAGAAAAGTCCTATTGTATACAAGCGGTGAAACTCTTACCGGGCAACCAGCTGAAGTGCGAGTGGCATCCTGCTGACCCTGTTCTGCCATGAGCCCTGTAGTCCTGCACCTTCTGGCCACCAGCGCAGGCGGATTCTTAACCACTGCGCCACCAGGGAAGCTCTGCTGGCTTGTTTCTAATTGCTGTGTCCTCCCCTGCCTCCACCCCATGGCTCAGTGTGGGGTAGGCCCCTTCTGCCCAGAGCTACTGGGACACGTCATAAGAAGGTGTTTCTCAAACATCATAGTTAAAACTGGTTCATGCAGTCAGTGTCAGAGCTCAGCGTCTGTACCCCTAGGTGTCACAATTCATTACTCACCCCAAACAGCTGTGCCCTGACTAAGACACAGAATGACTGCACATTTAGAAACAGCCCTCCCTTCAAGTCCCTATTTCTTTAGTTATTTGTCATTTACTCACATTCTTCCTTGTATGAGGAACATTTCCTTCCCCTTGCCCTGTATCCTCCTAAGTAGATAGGTAATATTTCAGGGTGATGTCAGAACCTAAAGCAATTGGGATGATTTTTAAACAGTATTTCATGGGCTTCAAGGAAAGCAGTTTTGCTTCTGGTTCTAAGAATTAGTCCGGTTCCACCACTTACTGTTTTGGGGACGGAGCACAGTTTATTTGCGTTCATCTGTACAATGGGAGCAACAATCTACCAGCTTGGGTGTGGTGCAGATTAAGTAAAAGGATGTCTGGGAGGAGGTTGGCCCAGTCTCTGGAATACATGTGGTAGCCAGGAAATGTTCCGTGGCTTCTGCCTCCCCACCCCCATCTTCAGTTCCTCCCACAAGAGTAACAGCATGTAATAACTGACTTATTTCGGCATGAAGGATTTAAATGCAAAATCTTAAGGCAGTCACCCTTAAAGAAACACTGAAGTGTTTATCTGTGAAAACATTAAGATTGCACTCCTTCACTGTTCTCTGTGCCCAGGCAGTATTTGCATTCTGTTTAGGAGAGTCGGTCAGTAGGCGGAGGGGATCTGGATCCCAGGTGTGTGCTTTGCTCACAGAAAGGACAGGAGCATTAAAAATCTGCTCCTAAAATCTGAAGTTCTAGAGAACTTTGTGGAAGTAGCTTATCCAGAGGCTCCCCTGTCACTCCCCCAAAAGGTTCTGTGTTTTATTTACGTAAATGATTGAATCTATTCCCAGCTGAATGCTTTCCTGAGTATGTCACTCAGGCTCCCATCCCAGAGTCATCTGTCCCCCGCAGCCCACATTCAGCAGCTCCGTCTGCCTCCCCGCCCCGGCCTGGGCACCATCTCCTTTCCTGGGCTGCTGCAGGAGATTTCCTGTGTCTCTGAGCATGTTCCACTCCACGTACATGTCCCAAGGATCTCCAGGGAAACACAGGGTCCTGTGCCCTGGTAGACCTGGGGCCATCCTACTCTTTGTGGGAGGCAGTTGCAGTAAAAACAAACAATAAACAAAAGAGACTAAACGCCCCTTTAACTGTGTAACCTGGTATCCCCCCAGCTTGTTTGATCATAGACCCTTTCATTAACCTCCCCCTGGTGAACTGGTACATGCTGAATGAGGAAGGCAAAGTGCAGCTTGCTGTAAGCCACCAGTTCCCCTCATGTGCTTAGACTGGACGATGAACTGGAACTGACAGGCGTGTCTGTCTCTGGAGGGGGCGCTGGGTATCCAGGGGGTGGGGTAAGAGCCAGCTCCTCACTGTGTGCCTCTTGGGAACTTTAAAACTTTCTACTGTTTTGAACACGGCACTAGTCTGCTCCCAGCTCCACCAGACTTTATGTGGAGTGTAGTGTGAAGTCCTTGGATCTGCTCACGGCCTTGGGGTTGGTTGGCCTCTGCCTGCCCACCTAGCGCCTCCCACTCCTGCCTCCTCGCCAGCTCCCGTCATCTCTCCCTGACAGATGCAGGCAGTGGGGCTGCAGGCAGTGGCTCGTTGGTGCTACTTCTGAGATTTACCCTGCTCCCCTTGGAAGCCCACCTTCCATAGAGCATGCTGGCCTGGGATGCAGGGATACTGATGCTTTATTCCTTCCTCAAACTCTAACTTTTGAGCCCCGGGGGGCGGCCAGAGTACCCAGGAGGCAGTGAGACCTGGGCCAGAAAGGTCAAGAACTCCAGGATTGAGCAGATGTGACTCAGAATCCTTATCAGCCTTGTGGCCTGGGGAACTTGTGCCTTCATCTCCCTTTTATTATACGATGGTGGGGAATAAGCCCAGCTGCAGGGTTTGAGCGTGTGGCTTGTCTCTGTAGATCAGCGGTCCCCAACCTTTTTGGCACCAGGGACTGCTTTCATGGAAGACAGTTTTTCCACGGACGGGGGGGGGTGCTCCCATTAGGCAAGAAGAGGCTAGAAGTTGCTGAGGGGGGGGGGGGGTGGGGGGTGATGCGGAGGGATGGTTCAGGAGGTAATGTGAGCAGTGGGGAGTGGCAGATGAAGCTCCGCCCACTGCTCACCTCTTGCTGTGTGGCCAGGTCCTAACAGGCCGCGGACTGATATCAGTCCACGGCCCAGGGGTTGGGGACCCCTGCTCTAGAAAACCTAGTGCAGTGCCTGGCATCTTGTAGGTGTTCATTGTGACTATGGACCTATCACTCCCTTGGCTCTTAAAGTCCTGGGCTCCAAAGGAAAGAACACAGGCTAGAAGCCGGACTTCATCCCTGACTCCATTGATGCCCAGCTCTGGGAAGATGCCAGGCCCCAGTGTCTTCAGGTCTCCTGCCCTAACACACAGTCCATATTTACCTCAAGGCCGAAGAGCTTTGATGATCAAAACACCACGGATGGGAAGGGTTAGCAGTGCACTATGAGTACAGATGCTTGCCTGCCTGCCAACTGGGTTATAAGAATATTTGGAAGATGACTAAGGTAATGTCTTCCACATGCTAAAGAGACGATGATTTCGTACCATGTGAGGTAGAGTGGGGAAAGCCCCCGCTCATTAGCGGAGTGACCTTGGACAGGACAGTCATCACTCTCGGCCTCATTACCTCATCTAAAATATGAAAGCAATAAAATCCAGCCACACAAGTGTGGCTGTGAGGCTCACACGGGGCAGTCCATGTGGAAGGTCTTTGTAAACAGTTGAAATGCTCTGCACATGTCAGCAGCGGCCGCCGCTCACGTGCCTGTGTGTTTATTGTTTCAGCGGAGAGTGCAGGACGTCATCAGCCCCATTGTGTTTGAGGCCACCTACAGCCTGGGTGAGCATGTGATGGGAGAGGAGGAAAGGGAGCTGCCGGCCTTGACCCCCGTGCTCCGCTGGAAAAAGGGACAAAAGATTGCCCAGAAGAATCAGGTGAGAACCTGAAAGCTCACGGCTGGGACCCCAGGTGGCAGGTGCCTATGCAGAAGTAATGACCCTGGTGGCCTGGGAGCCCATGGCCAGCCACACCCCCTCCTGGGCCTCCCTTTCCCGATCTGCAAAAGTATGAAATGTATGATTTAGGGGTTTGTGTCTAACAACCACGTGATTTAAACTCATCGAGGCTATTCTCAAGCAATTAGAAAATGATGATCTCTTTGAGGTCATGAACTGGCTGCTTGGCCCCGGCACTTGCCTCCCGTTCCTACACTGTTTCCAGAGCTCAGATCAGCACCTAGTGAGTGCTCTACATACAGTACATGCTTTATTGATGGGAGCATGAGTGGGGTGAAGAGGCAAGAACTTCCTCTTGCGAGAATTGGTGGTTGAGTTGAGAATGCCCCGCTCAGGCATCTTTGGAAGGCAGAGCACCGTGAGCACAGGCTCTCACCATCCTCCCCGACTCGGCAGATTCCGGGCTGTGCTGCTGTGTGGAGGAGCTGCAGGGTGACGTGGGGTGCAGGCCGTACGAGGCCATACAGGGTAGGAGTGAGCCATGAGCTAACGCTGTGCAGCATCACTGGCCTGTCTGCCCCGAGTCATCTGAGAGATATACAGTGCTGATGACGATGCAGGAATACGCAAGAAATCTGGGATTCCAAGTCTGGTTCTAAATCTTTAACACCCAAGATCATCACAGATCCAGGACCTGGGGAATGTCAGACAAAACTGTTTTTTGGCTAAACCAGACTCCTGGGTGGGGTGGGGCAAAGCTGTGGAACCACCCACCAGCCCCAGTCACCACAGTTCTGACTGCCCTGAGCTTATGGGAAAACTAGCAGATCAGTGACCCACGCCTTGCAGATGAGAGTTGTAAATAGAACCACAGAGAACTGTTTGGAGTTCGAGATGTAAGATTTTTACCAAGATGTCCTCATTTTCTCCCAAAGTCTCTCCCATGCGGTCTTGGGTCAGGTTCCCCAGAAACAGAGCCTAAGATGGGGATTTAGGAGCAACTTGGTCTAATGAAGCTATGCTCTTAAGAGAACCCTGTAAGGAAAGGGGAAAGAGGGAGCAAGTATGTGGTCTCAGCTAAAGTCTAGCTTAAAGAGTGAGCAAGTATGTGGTCTCAGCTAAAGTCTAGCTTTGGCCTGAGGCAGGGAGCTTTGGAGCATAAATTACAGCAAAGAGCTGTCCTCTCCTTGAGGGAAGGGTCTGGCCTTTTGTACCCCTTACTCGTCAGCCATTGGCTGGCTGTGGGGGATGGAAGGGGAGTGTAGCCCTCCTTGAAGGAGACTCCCTGCAGCTGTGGACAGTTCTCTGGAGGAGGCTGCAGATGTGAGCCGTTAGCCGCCTGTAGCACATCAGCTGGGGGAGGGGCAGCAGTTGTAAAGGGTTGTGGGCAGAAGTTGCTACCCATATACACACAACCTACTGGCAACACTGCCTTTTTGGATGCTTCTTTTGAAGTCACACATGAACTTTCAAAACACAAGTGACCTGTAGGGTGGCCAGAATGTCCAGCTGGTCACTGATACTTGGAGAAGGCTCTGGGGGAGTGAGGGGAGAGACCAGGAGGATGCTGGGTGTCTAAGTGGTGGGGCAGGGTAGAGGGGAGGCATGAGGAAGATGAGGACAGGAAGATAAGATGAAGAGGCGGGACAGGAAGCTGATGACTCCTACCTTGACTGAGGAGTAGAAGTGTGTATTATCTCCTGACAGTGAAGTTGGGCCAAGAGGTCAGGCTGAGGACCCAGTAAACCAGAATATTATGATAATTCCTAGATCATGAGTTCCCCGTCCTTTTGTTTTTTTTTTTTTGCGATACGCGGCCCTCTCACTGTTGTGGCCTCTCCCGTTGCGGAGCAAAGGCTCCGGATGCACAGGCTCAGCGGCCATGGTTCACGGGCCCAGCCGCTCCGCGGCATGTGGGATCTTCCCGGACCAGGGCACGAACCCGTGTCCCCTGCATCGGCAGGCGGACTCTCAACCGCTGCGCCACCCGGGAAGCCCTCCCCGTCCTATTAATACTTTGCTCTCTAAGGTGGAATCTTGCTGGCCCAATAAAGTTGGGTTATGGGAGTGGTCCAAACTTGGGGTGCTGGGAATCATTTCAGGGTACCCTGTGCTTGTTTTACCTCTGAAATGACCCTGTGAGGTAGCGGCCTCCTCTGTTGAGCATCTTGCTAGCCCTGGGCATCCCTTCTGCAATGAACCCAACTCTCATTTCTACCAATCCATCAGTGGCACAGAGTGGGCCTTCTTTAGTGAAGAGCATCTTAGAACCTTTACTAGCATTTTTAGATTGAGGCAACCTGATCAAAGGCAGAGATGTAGGGAGAGATTAGTATGAAAATGCTCTTCTTAGTCACTTATGTTCAAGATGGCCAAGCAAGCATAAATATTTATGTCTGTGCTTCCAGAGACCCCATTATAGTGATTATAAATGAGTAAATCAGAACAGGGAGGTGAATGCTGCTGGGGAGGGGGCATCAGCCAATGAGAGAGTCCAGGGATTTTTGGAATGAGTAAAGAAGGAAGAGTGTTGGTGGGTGAACCTTGCACTCTACACGGAGGGGCCGGGTGCCTGTCCACCCATGGGTCCAGAGAGGCTGTAGCCACGCCAGGCCAGCAGTTTCAGAGGGGTACGGGAGTGAGAAATGGGGCTGGAAACAGGGAAGGGGGGTGTTAAGTGAAGGTTCGTTTGTGGAAGAGTTGACTTTCTGCCCCTGTCCCCACACCTACATAAGCCAGCCATGCAGAATAGCAAGAAGCCAGGCCTTTTATTTTCTAAAGAGTTGAATAAACTGGTTGAGATAGTGTAGGTGGGCTGTTTCCCCAGGGGGAAGCGTTATTTCTTCTGGCATTTGGAGCCTCCAGTGTAAGAGCTAGCTTCCCCTCCCACCATCCACCCAAACACCCAGATTTTCCAATCAGCTCTTTTACTTTATTCTTAAAAATGAATGGACAACCAAGGAAATCTGAAATTGAGGGGAAATGTGGTACATGGAGAAAAAACCAAAACACACCTACAGAATAACTGACTTAGAAGGAAATAAATTTTTTAAGGAATAGAAGAGATTATAACAATTTAAATACCAATTTATACTCTATGTAATAAACACAAGGGGATTCAAGAATATATTCTATCCATTAGAAAGTGGTTGGAATTCTATTTCTTCTTATAAGAAAGAAAGAACAAGGAAAAGTTTCTTGAAAATTAATAATATGGATGCAGAGCCAAAAATGTAGTAGAAGATAATGATAAGAAATCTCCCAGGAAGCAGAGCTAAAAGACAAATAGAAAAGAGCTAAAGCATCAATCTGCAAGGTCCTATATCCAAGTAATAGGAATATCAGAAAAAGCAAACAGAGAAAATGGAAAACATTATGAGAGATAATGTAATAAAATTTCCCAGAGTTACATGGAGACACTTTTTTAAATTTAAAGGACCCACAGACTTGCAAGCAGGATAAACCAAAAATATCCTAGATGCATCATTTTGAAATGGTAGTACTCCTAACACATAAGGAAAATTCTAAATGTTTCCAGGACAAGGAGTACAGGATGGTGGTAGTGAGGAATATTTGTCCACTAACGACATAATTAGAGTCACACTAAGTTGTCCATTAGACTTCTTATTAGCGAGATTGGAAGAAAGTATATGTGAAATAAGGGCTTCAAAGCTCTGAGAGAAAGTGATTTTGTAACTAGGATTTTATACTTAGCCTAACAGTCAAGTATGAGGTCAAAATAAAGTTATTTTTCAGACAAGCAAGGACCCAGAAAGTTTACATCCCTAGTAGCCTTTCCGAGGAAATCACCTGAGATGCACTCCAAGAAAACAAGGGTGACAATTAGAAGGAGCAATATGGGGGATGTAAGAACTAACTCCTAGAAGTCTAATGACAAGAAATTCCAGGATTACAACTGTGCAGCAAGTCTAAAAAACAGTTGATCAGTTTAGAACAGGGGATCAATGAACTTCGAGAAGAATGAAGCCAGCCATAGCAGAATGACAAGAGAGTAGCAAACATTCAGGATACAGTGTAGATGGAATATATTTTTTCTATGGATAAGAAAAAATAAAGGCAGTCAAAAATTCCCAGGAAAATAAAAACATGTCCAATATGTCATGGTTCAAATATAAGACAAATTAAAATGTGGTGGGATTTTAAGCAAATAGAAGAATATACGGAAGAGAAGGACCTTAATACTAGAAGCATTCTCCCTTAAGCAAAAGTTGAGTATTCTAGTAGTCTAACTTTGCACCTGTAGAGGAAGATATGTAATCATGACACTTGTCTTGGCTCTGCTGTGAACAGTAATCAAGAGGCCATAATGACAACATGATTTATTGGTTGTTAGTATTTACAGTCAAGCCAAATCAGTTATGGTTAGAGTACATAGTGTAAATGTCTTTAGTTTTACTGTATAGAGTTGAAAATAGAACAAAACAAGTTGTTTTAATGTCTTAATCTTTTAAATTGGTGAGCCAAGAGATACTGTAAAACTTGATGAAACAAGAAAAAGTTGTGATTACTTAAAATTGCAGAGGTTACCAGTAGAGCAGTGCTTCTTAAAGTGTGGTCGCTGAACCAGCAGCATCAAACTCCCTTGGGATGTTGTCAGAAATGAAAATTCTTGGACCCCACCCCAGACCCTTTAATCAGAAACTCATGGGTGGGTCCCAGCAATCTAAGTTCTAACAAGCTGATCAGGTAATTCTGATGCAGCTAACATTTGAGAACCAGTGCAGCAGAGGAGCTGAGAGTAACGATTTGCCTGTCAAAATTAGGAAGGTGGGTGGTGGGAGGGGGCCTTCATATAGGTGAGTTCAATTCTTGTCTATCATGGAAAGAATTCAGTGAGATAACGTCTAAATCTGATAACTCAAGAAGTAGTAGTATCAATATATTTTCTAGAGATATGGAAATAATCATCAAAAGAAACATAAATGGACATGGGTAAGAGTGGTTCCTCTTGAGAGGAGGACTCAGTATATGGAGGTGTGTGGCAGGAGGTTATTATTTTAACCATGTGATTTCTTTGGTTGAAAATAAAATGAAAGAAAAATATTGTCCTTAGATTGAGAAGATTGTCCAGGAGCCTGAGAAAAATTCTGGGAGAATGATCCTTGCTTTACTCCTTTTCCTGATTATGGCAAAAAAAAAAAAAAAAAAAAAAAAAAAAAAAAAA